>NC_051183.1:91216208-91334343 GCF_013339695.2 Rhipicephalus sanguineus
AGTACTACGTGTTTGTGGTGATTTTAAAGTCACTATAAACCCAGTCACGGTCACAGAAAGTTAAACCGATTCCCAGAATCAAAGAGCTGTTCGCTAAACTGTGTGGCGTAAGTAGTTTGCAAAACTTCACTTGAAGGACGCCTACCAGCAGATAAAGCTTAATGCGCTGTCGCAGGAGCTAGTTACTATCAACACAGTGAAAGGCTTATTTCAATTCACAAGGCTTCCTTTCCGCGTCGTTTCGGCGCCCGCGTTGTTCCAGCGGGAAATGAACAATTGCTGAGCGACCATTCCGCACGTCGTTGTCTACTTCGACGATATCCTGGTGACAGGAAACACTGACGACGACCACTGGAGGAACGTAAGCCAAGTTCTCAAGCGCCTACAAGATGCCGGCTTGCGCCTGAAGTTAGCAAAGTGCGAATTTATGAGAGACCGCGTTGAGTACTTGGGACACGTCGTCACCGCTGAAGGCTTGCATCCCAGCCCCAGGAACGTTGAAGCCATCCTTTCGACACCAAGGCCGCAAGACGTTAAAACTCTCCAAAGCTTTATGGGGTTGATCAAATTCTACCGAAGTTCATCCTCGCTTGTCGACGGTACTCAATCCTTGAATGCTCTATTGGTACCAGGTACACCGTGAACCTGGGCGCCACTTCACGAGGAGGCCTTCAGAGAAAGTAAGCTGCTCTTGGCATCTGCGGAGACATTGCCGCACTTTGACCCAAAGAAAACCACAGTGCTTGTCCCAGATGTGTCGCCATGTGGTCTCGGCGTGGTTCCAGGCCAGCGGGAAGCGTCGGGAGAAGAGCGGCCAATCGCCTTCGCGTCCAAGCTTGGCCACAGCTGAGCGAAAACTACAGCCAGCTCGATAAGGAAGCCTTAGCAGTTGTGTTCGGAGTAACAGTACCTTTAGCAGTCCATTTAGGGACGGCGATTCGAGATAGCAACCGATCACAAGCCACCTTTGGGGGCTTCTCGCGGCAAATAAGCAGATTCCAGAGTCTTGCTCAACTCGACTACTCCGCTGGGCACTCTTCTTGTCGGGCTATGATTACGTGTTGAAGTACAGACCTGGTGGTCACATTCCGCACACCGATGCACTGAGCGACTTCCGCTTCCAACAGCTGATATTCAAACGGAAAACCCGCCGGAGATTTTTATGCTCCAAGTGTGTTATCTCAGAGTGTTGTGAGCGCAAGTTATTGCTGCCGCTACGAGCAAAGACCCGCTGCTGTCACGTCTTCGCGAAGCGCTTTTGGCTGGTGGGGGAGTTCTCCTAGAAGCTCCATGGAAAGAGTACGCCACTCGCCTTCATGAAATAAGTGTGCAGAGTGATTGCATTCTGCTAGGAAGCAGGGTGGTTGTGCCCGCGTCTATGCAGGTCGACGTGCTGCGGCTGCTACAAGAAGGGCATCCAGGAGGGGCGAAAATGAAAGCGGTGGCCCGTAGCCACGTCTGGTGGCCAGCCATGGATGATGACGTCGCGGCAGCGGTGCAAGCATGCCGCACCTGACAAGAAAATCAGCGATTACCGAGACGGGTGCCAGTCAAACCGTGGCCGTTCCCGGAGAGACCGTGGCCCCGGATTCATGTAGACTATGCTGGACCACTGAGGAACGCTTACTTGCTCTTTGCAGTTGACGCATACTCAAACTGCGTAGAAGTGTTCCCCGTATCCAGCCCGTCGACTGCAGCCACCATCGGTTGCCTGCGAAAAATGTTCGCTACGCATGGACTCCCTTATGTAGTCGTATCTGACAATGGCCCAGCCTTCGTGAGTGAGGAATACAAGATCTCCCTGCGTAGAAACGGCATCCGACAAATTCTTGTACAACCGTACCACCCAGCATCTAATGGAGCAGGGGAGCGTGCAGCGCAGACCATTAAACAAAAGTTGAAGAAAGCGCAGTCAGGGGATGATTTGCAAGTACAGATAGCGAGAATTTTGCTGACATACCGGCCCACTCCGCATGAAGTAAAAGGTTTGTAGTCCTGCTGAACTTCTCATGGGCCGGAAGTTGAAAACGGCATTGCATTTACTACGGCCTGACTTGCGCACCACGGTGATGTATCCACAGATCTCTCAGAGTCTCCGAGTCAACCGTGGATCGGCAGGAGCCGTAGCCACACCACCAGGAACGACTGTTTTCGCTCGCAATTTTCGTCCAGATCCTGTCTTGGAATCGGCAACGGTGGAAGCGGACAAAGGGTACGCGGCAGTGCTACGGCTACCGAGATGGCCGCCAATGGACACGGTACCACGACCATGTGCGGACAGTGCCGCGGCAGCATGAGCTGTCAGAGTATTCTGGGGTTCCCACACAGGACCCTCCAAATGCTTCAGGCGTGGAACCAGCTGGGCCTCTGGATGCTGCGGGTGCTACCGCGCCCTACGAACCAGCAGACACCGCCGGCACCACTGCAACTACGGGGGCTTCGTCTGGGGAATTCGAGGGCACATGTGTCTCCTGTGATCCGGGTGGTTGTTCCAGTGCGCCGGGGGATGTCCCGAAGCCAGTGACCCTTTCTCAGACTCCAATTCGCCGCAGCTCGCGCGTGCGGAAACCAGTTATGCGTTACGTGCCCCAGTAATCAAGTTGAACACTGCTTGCGCATCGTAGTGCTCCTTGGTGTTTTTTTTGTTTTTTTTTTTCTGTTCTTTCACTTTTTGTTTATGGAGGAAGGAATGTTATGTTGTTGCTGTCATCAGCCTGGACGGTTTGATGTAGCGCCCCAAGATGGCGTTCTTATCGCTTTTATAATCACTGAAATAAACGTGCTGCTGGTGACGTACGTCAGTCAGCATTCTGACTGAGCCTCGTGCGAGTGCTGTCTCGGGAGAACATGACACGTAGCTGTAGCTCTATCTACCTCCTACAAATGAGCAGAAACAGATAAATAAAAATAATAATAATAATAATAATAATAATAATAATAATAATAATAATAATCACTTCTTTATTTCCATAACCTTGACAGAGGCCCGCGGCCACCACATAAATGCAGGCCGCGAGAGCACATATGTTCAGAAATAAAAATGTAATGAAAGACATGATTCCAGAATACCAAATACTGCTATAACACCGGCAGTTGCCAGTGCGGACAGGTTCTGTGTTTCGCCATAGTAGAATGAATGGCTTTTCCATTCAGAAATGTGAAGTACGGTATTCGCAGTGCCCACGAACTATAGGTGGCGCGCCGTGCTTTTCAAGATGGCGCCAGGAGGAGTGTCAACCCGCTCGTTAGCATAGGAACAGATAGGACGTGCGGACGTACGGCCCGTGCCACTTTCACCGGATGAAGTCATGAGCTGCGCTGAAATGGATATGAGACTAAAATACTTTCCCAAACCATGGAAAGTGCTAAGTACTCGCCACCTAATTATTTGCTGCGAAGTGAAAGGTTATATTTCAGCTCCGTTACCGTGCATAACGATGCTATGCGAAATCCTGTGCGTGCTACATAAACCTGTATGAACTAGAATTGACGTATGAGCTGAACGGCACTCCGAGGCAGTACGTACCGAGCCTGCCTGACGGATTTGCCGCAGTAGTAGGCCGCCAGCGAGTAGCGACATCGCTGCTGCACGGGACCATACGTTTAACGTGGTGATGGTTTGCAAACATAACACGCCGTCGTCATTACTTGCGCAGTCGGGAACGCGGAGGAACGTCTTCAACGAAACACAAGCATTTAGCATCCCATTCAGTAGCGCTAGTGTCACAGCCATGCTGAGACGCTAGCCGTGTGCAATTCACTTCACTCGTATGTTGCAGATTCGATCAGCACGATCGAAACATGAATATCGAAAAGAATGCACACGTATGCTTTTCGCAACGTCGAAGAAGTTAGCCGAGAGGCGTGGATTGTGGCCGTGACTGCACGTTCCATTGCTATAACCATTTCGCTTAGCTGGTCGAGCTAGAGCGTGTTGGCGGCATGCGGCGCTCCATAATATCCACAATAATTGTGATACATGCAATGCACAAGAGGAACTATGCTTTTATTTTGATCTCGCTCAAGGATATTATACATTAAATACAATCAAAGTGACTTACGAGCGTGAAAGAACATTAACGCACGAGGCGACGCGAAGTGCAACTCGCGGCTCGTGAGTTAGCAGCTGGTGGTTCATCGTCGCTGTCACTCTCGGTGCTGTCACAGTCTTCTACGTCCAGTGAAAAATCCTCGTCGTCAAGATGGTTTCTTTCAACATCACTGCTGAAAGCAATCTGAAGAATTTCTTCCGCCGAACGACTTCGACCACTCCGCGTCACCACGTTTACAATGAGAGAGACGTCTGGGCGCGGATAACATTTTGCTCTGAGACCGGTCTACAAGCAAATCGCTTGCAGTGTGCTGCCACCTATCAACAAACGTACAAAAACAAGCGGCGCAGCGGTGGCTATGAAACCCAATACACTGGCGAATGACGGCGTGGATGGAAAGCGTTCGCTCCACGAAAGGCGTCGAGCAGACGCGTCCTCAAATGATTGAAACGTCGCTCGCACGATTCGTAACAGCACTTTGCTGACAAAGGATAGAGACCCTATTTTAATATACCGCCAACTTGAGATCGCTCAGTTATACAAGAGCACATCGCGAGCCCGCGCGACCTCCCGCGTACAGTGTTATGGGACTCATGCACTACGACAAACACTGACCAATGCTATATGCAAGTAAAACAGGGTGAGCTTCAACTGAATATATCAGACGATAATACCTAACTAACCTACGTGGCTACAGAAAGCCTCGCGAAGCTGATAGTATGTGTACGCTCTGGGCTAGTAATGAAAGCGCGAGTTGCCACTTATTTTCACGAAAACTTCGCGTCTCGCAAGAGCGAATCAGATTTCTCGTGTCGCGGAGAGCCCAGTTTGTTGACTGATGCAGAGAATATGCAAAGTCGTAGTGTTCCTTCCTTGCCAACGCGTTAACACTGAGGCTAGCACAGCCGAACAAGGGAGCGACTGCGTAGTGCTGCCATTTTGTCGCCTACTAACCCTCCTCGAGAGGACGCTCCTGGATTCCGCTTGGCGGCGCGACAGTCTATGGGCATTGCGAATACTGACCAAGGCTGCGCTTTGCGTAGACTATTGGACAGCGCTACCAGTTTCACAGTTGCACAAAATTTGAAAACAGACTTTTTGACTGCTCTAACAAGTTTCAAGCACGTCACAATTCGGAAACTGCTCACAATGAGTACATCGCAAGCCTACTCAATATAATGCAATAAAGTCGAAGTCTGCGTCAATGGTACATGACTCTGAGGCTCTTTCGCCTCAGAGTGATCAATATATTCTATATTTTCAACCAGTCGAAATGAACAGCATAAGCTGAGTGACACCTCAATTCCGCTAGCAGAAATGGTTGATGTACGACGGTGCAGTCGATGGGGAGACCCACTTCTGAATGAAATTAAAATATCACATCTTTTGCTCTCCCCAATTTTAGAGCTGTCACAGAATTCCTCAACACCAACAGCAAGCAAACGGCCGATAAAAGCAACATGTGTAATTTGGCGTGTAGGGCAGGGCCCCTTTAACCACTGGCTGCATAAGTGGGTGAAAAGTGGCTCGAAATACTCAATATTATTATTAATGGCAAACTTTGTTAAAGGGAAAGGGCTAAAGGGGGCGTTTATATGGGTGCGACGCCTACTCCATGGCTGGCTCCTGACTGGCTACCCCTGCTCGCTGAACATGACACAAAAGTGCTAGTTGCACATCCGGTTCTGAGATGGGGACCTCTTCATCCGAATGCTTCATACTACTACACTGATATTGCCTAGGAATATCTTTATTACCTTGGGCCATTACTACACTCCCACGAGATGCTACATAAATTTAGTCTCTCTCCATACCACTGAGTCAAACACCTCTGGGTATTTTATAAAATTATATGAATTGGGGTGGATATTACTTTTGTAGCGAAGCGTTGGAAGTCTGTAATGGGTCGTCCTCTCGAGCGCTTTCTAGTGGGTCGTCCCCTTCGGCTCTTCTCTGACAGCACGCTCCTCGCGCTCAGAGTCCGCGCTCTGTCTTGACTGTCGCCGTTGTGCTTCGTCGACTAGTGCTGTCAATAAACGCCTTTATACTTTGAATTTTACAAATGTCAATTGTCTTCTCTCCGTTGTCTAGTTTGAGGAGCGCGTGGGACACTGCTGAGCGACTAGGGTTACCTAGAGTGAGGTGATTTATGAGGACAGACACGCCCTTCGAAGGCAAATTTCGTGAGATTGCATGTCCGCGTGTTCATTTTGCTCGAGCTCAGCGTGCTCGGCCACCAGACCATCCTAAGAATTGGGTTATCCTAATTGTTATTACATTGACGGCCGTGGTAGGTAGGCGGCTGGTCAAAAACATTCGGCATCCATATTGCCAATGTCTGGAAATCCCTGACGGTAACCTCCTGCGGTATTGTGTGCCCATAGCCAAAACAATGACCAAGATCTGCACTTTTCTCTTTGACGTGGCGCGCACCACAGCGAGAGCAGTGTGTCCGCATGCCCTCTCATGCACAGATACGCCTGTGGCTTAATTAGCAGGGTTTCACACACCGATTAGCAGCAGAAACGCGTCGTCCTGTCTCCTTCCTACCTGTCTGTTGTGGTTATTTTTCGCGCCTTTTAAAGATGTACGCCTGTGGCTGCCATGGAGGAAGGAATACTAAGGAGAGGCCCTGACGTCACACTCGTGAAGCCGCCACATCGCAAACACCCGCATCGCCTCCTAGCGAAGGCGCAGCGAAACTTTTCGCGACTTCCGTTGCGGCGTTTGCAAGCGCATGCGCGCATCGCGAAACTTTGCAGCCTTTTTTGTTTGTTTGTTTTTCGCCGTGCTAGCGGTGTAGTCGATTCACGCATGCTGCTCTTTGTGTGTGTTCTTTAGGAAAGCTACGCAATGCCCAGCTGTTGCGTATACCCTGTGCAAATCGCGTGTATACTGCGAGCAGTGCCGGGTGTCGCTTTTCATGTGTACGTACACGTTCGTTTCATTACTGATCACTAAGGCATGGTATTTGCATGCGGAGCACTCGGATGTGCGCTCTGTTGCTTCTTACTCGTTGTGTCAACTCGGAACATACGTTAAATTTTGTTTTTGGCGTCTGACGCGCCGTACATACCATGCGCTGAAGACATCGTACGTTTTAGAGGCTGTGTCGTTCAAGCGAAAGGGCAATAAACTTTTGTTGTTGTTATCGGACTACGTGATGTATGTATCGCGCGGTGTGCGCTCGCTGCGTGCTTGTGTTGTGTGCGCACTGGAATTAAAAACTTTACGTGCACGATCGCGTATACAATACGGCGGTGTCTTCTTTTCGACGTGGAGTTACGTCAACTATAGGTTGGCGTTGCGCCGAATAGCTACTGCGCTCACTCCATATACACGAACAAAGAACCGCTAATCGGGCTAGAAGAAAGGAAAAGAAAGGCCTAACGCTCAGCAGAACGCGTAAGTCACTGCTAGGTGAGTTCGAATACGATGAGGCAGGGGCAGAATGTTTTTGATTACGGCACGTACCGGTAATTTCTGTACTGTTGCACAAAAACGCTCCTCGAAGAACTTCAGCACGCAACGCTCGGGCCTGCCGCGCACGAACAGCCTGGTAAACGTCTGCTTGCAACATTTTACTGCGTGCGAACCGCACAATACGCGCTAAGTTTACGCCGGGACTACAAATCCGAACAGAACCGAACCACCGCGGAGAGCACGCCGCGGGGCGTCTGCTGTTTTGTTTGCCCCATATCGGCTTGTTTGCCCCATAAATCTGACGTCACTTCCGCCACACTTTTCGCAATGCATTGGGATACGATAGGGCCTCTCCTTAGTTTTTCCTTCCTCCATGGTGGCTGCGGCCGCTGGCTGCATATGTCAATAAGAAGTATTAAAATACTGCGGCGAAACTGAGAAAAATAATGATGGTCGTTAGCCGCCAGCCACACAGGATTGCCTCGTATGTAATGCAGTACAAACAACGTAATAGAACAGGGAGTGCTGAAAAATTACTGTCTTTGCCACCATCTGTTTTAGAGTTGAAACCTAAACGAACAAATGTGTAAATCATTATATATAATTAAGTCGTTGTACAAATGTGGGGCGCACTTGATTTTTCATCGAATTTTTACTTTTAAACGGAGCATTAGAATGCAGAGACACGGTCACGTTTCTTGACTTCCAAATAAATGGGCGACATTATGTTTCTGCTTTTTCCAGAGAAAGCGTACGAAGGACATCCGCACTGAGATGCCGAAAACAATACAGGAAAAGTATCCTTCCATCCTCGTCACGGTGCTCTTGTGCTTAAGGCGCTGGACTGCTAGCCCGAATGTCGCGGGATCGAATACCGGCAGCGGTGGCTGCATTTACGATGGAGGCGAAAATGTTGGAGGCCCGTGTACTTTGATTTAGGTGCACGTTAAAGAACCTCAGGCGGTCGAAACGTCCGGAGCCTTCCACTACGGCGTCTCTCATAGTCATATCGTTCTTTTGGGACATAAAACCCTAGATATTATTATAAATATTGTATCATTCCTACAGTGCAATAAAAAGATGGGTCTCAAGTTTGAAGACAGCATTTTACCATTGAAGAATAATCCCGCAGTGGCCCTTGAACAACCTAATTGACCCGGTAAAAGGATATGCAGCATAGACGCTGATTCTTGATGATAGGCTCATATCCGCTAGAAAGACTGCAAGACACGCGAATATCAACCCTATCTTTCAACCCACACGGCGACACAGCATTATCTACTTGCCATATCGTCAAGATAAAAATTACCAATAATGGAAAAAATCATCTCAATGAATGGTAGTATTTGTAACATCTGAGAAGTATCTTGAAAATTAGGAGACACCGTAGGCAACATGTTTTTTTCTGCAGAGGCTAGTCGTTCATAATTATTGAATAACGTATATTTCTAGAAGTAGATTAGCTAAATTCCGGTTTATTAAAAGTACAAAGTTCCGTCTCGGTATGTAATAGTTCTTTTTTTCACCATTATCAGGTTTATCGTCACGCGTATTGCGCGAGCATTTCAAAGACTTTGCAACCATGACAGCATAAAGAAGGAGCGCAATGTTAATTATTCGTAAAGCCGTCTCGGGTTCAATTATTCCCGTATGATTCATGCGCCCATCCCATCTGCATGTCAGACTAGGCTCTACGAGGTATTCCTCATCTGAAGCAGGTGATAAAGTCTACGGCAGTGGATCGTTTGTATACAGCAGGTTGACGCTCTTCTTGTTTTTCTACAGCTCATTATCATCCGACAACGAAGCAGCGCAAGGTTAAACGTTCATTCCGCTGTGTAGGACTACGAGCCAATTATTCCCAGCATTATCTATGCGCTCATCGTTTTTTATGTCGGGTGCGATGAATCCCAAGTTTTAAACGGCTGATATAGTCCACAGTAGTGTATCCTTCCCATGCAGCATATTTTTGTACGTTTCACATGCCGACTCTGTCCTCCTTTATCTCAAAAAATTATTTTAGAATTTAAGAATAGCTATAACAAACGTAGGCTCGTGTCGCTGCTGGCATTCTAGAGGGGTCCTACACATTCGCACTTATGGTGGGCACAATCAGCTCTAATCATGACAAGACATACATGTGAGCCTATTCTTTGCTTCATACAGCAGACGCAACGCTGTGGAAGCTGCGCAAAGAAGAACTCCGCGCGTCTCGTGCTCGGTTTTCTTCGTTGTAAATGCTCGCACGAGGTCACCACGAATCTCCGCGTGACACGTCGCGATGGGGTGCTAATGGACTGCCAAAGATTCAAAACCGCAAGACACCAAGCAATCCAGCCGTATCAGAACAGCAGTAAAACAGAATTAATTTATTTCGGAGGCCCAAACATCTTTACTTATTACTCAGCCTAAGAATGAAAATAATGGCATATTCTAAGTGATAAAAATATTGAGCTATTTCTTAATGCGAACGCATCTGCTGCAAGATGTCTCCCTAGCCTTCACAGCGTTGCACCTGATGTGTGAAACGGCGTATATATATGCCGAGGAAAAGGTCCTCTGCAGAACATTTGGAAATGCTACCAAGTACATACTGCTTCGTAAGTCACATCACCGCTTTTCGAAGTTGTCGTAATCCTCGGTGCCTGTACTCGGATTGTCTCATATTTTATACGCTTGAAAACATTCATTTATATGCTTGATTACTGCGCTTAATGCTACCTCTAAACGACAGCCTTATGTTATATCAACACGCTAGAAAGATCTCATACGCGCAATAGCGAGTCCCCTCACGGTAATTTTTTTTTAATAGCAACAGGTGGTGCGCAGAATCTGGTTCCCTCTTTAAGTTTCTCACCTGCACTTGCTTATTGAAATTCGTCCAGCACCAATACATAATCACGGAGCGTGTGTTTACTTCACGCTCAAGGAAGTTTGCCAGTAAAGGGAATCGAGTGTTCTTGGTAAGATAAGGGGTGAACGGTAATCAAAAAAATAACAGCGTAGTGAAACTACCGTTGCGCAAAATGTTCACTTAACTTTCATTTATGCGGGCATCTTGCCCCAGTTTCCTCCAGAAGTCCCTAGTGTTACCATATCATAGTATCTACCAATAGCTTTGTCCCGTAGCAATTACATCGCGTTTAGTTAGTACATTTATTACTTAACTGTATAATTTTTGTATTGCCAAACCGAAAGCCTCCTAAGACGAGCCGCGAGTGGGAGCCGCAATGCGAAGTGCCAGTGCGCCGATGAAAACAGAGAATTCGGCCAACGTACATCAAAACAGCTACTTCACCGTCGTATCTCGAATGTAACACCAGCTGTTCTTTTACTTTTCGTAGCTTGACATCAAACGTCACGTTACTATACAACTCTAATTAAACTACCACCCGCAGTGCGGTTAATTTAAGCGGAAACCAATTTCAGCCGTTTCAGGACACATGCTGGTAATGCGTGCACTTTCTATGGCATAAATCAGAAATAGAAGAGTGTTCTATTTTTTTTTTCCTTTTCTCTCTAGCGCGTGTCAGCACAACTCTCGGCTTCATCGATATTCAGTGAATGCATTGATATGAGATTTGTGCTTACTTGTTCTTTTCTGTATAGAGTTACATGTCGCGCTCAGTGTGATTACGGCTTCAAACAAACAAGTCAAGTCACGCAGAACAACGAAGCGGAATACTCTGGCAAGTGTACTATAGCAGTCCAAACAGGAAAAAAATAATTGCTATCGGCCCAGCTTATGTTTTATGCAATGTCAGCAAGAAAAGTTCTATGCATATCAGGGGTGCCATTTTTTTCACAGAAAATCGTTTGGGTAGCGGTGTTCTTATACGTAGCTAAATGGCACATGACTTGCTAAGGAATGCGTGCTGCCCTAGATTTGTTTTGTCATTCATGTGGACCTAAAACCCAAGCTAGTGACTATTGTAACTGATGAAATAATATTTCACCTTCCGTCTTCTTCTCAATAGATTCCAAGAGTTATTCACTCCTCAAGATGAAAGTGTCGGCAGTTGCGTTGATTCCAATCTTGATAGGTAAGTACCCATCAACATAACACTGGCCGTACTAAAACAAGCTGCACGAATCCATATAGTAAGCGCCATTTATTTACCTAAAATGGTTGAAGCTGAAGGCCGCAGTTCACTCAGATATTTCTGCCGCACGTATGACCACCAACTGTATGATATTTCCACGGGATCCTGACAATATCATACAGCATTGCCCCCCTTTGAATAGGCATCGTCCCGATGCTTGTAAGAGAACATGAAAGGGGAAAAAGGGCACGCCCAATGGGAGTACAATAAAGCAAGAAAGTACAATAAGCAATAAATAAGCAAAAAGTAGAGTCCTCCGGCTCGCTAACGCGAATGAAACGGCTCAAGGCGCACGACATGGACAACTTCAGGTCGTGCACGGCGCCGTTGGGAGTTCGTAATGCCGTCCGGGATAACCTCGTAGTCTAGAGTGCCAAGAGGTGAAAGCACCTTGTATGGTCCGAAGTATCGCCGACGAAGCTTCTCGCTAAGTCCCCGTCGGCGTATCGGCGTCCAGACCCACACGCGGTCACCAGGTTGGTATTTCATCTGGCGTCGTCGAAGTTTATAGTAATGTCTGTCGACCCTGAGCTCGTTCTTGATGCGCGGGCGGGCGAGCTGTCGGGCATCTTCGGCGCGTTGCAATTAAGATGCGACGTCCATATTGTCTTCGTCGTTGCCATTTGGCAGTATTGCCTCCAGAGTCTTAGCAGGGCAGACCAACTTGTAAGGCGTTGGACGGATGCGTACGGAAGGATGCAATCACTCGTCTTGTGCTCGGCGTCGACGCACATGGCCAGCATGCCGCCGATGGTCTTATTTAGACGCTCGGTGAGCCCATTGGTCTGAGGGTGGCAGGCGCTGGTCCGGCGGTTGCTTCTCTGGATGTATCCCAAGACCGCTATAGTTAGGTCAGTAGTAAAGGTTGTACCTCTGCCTTTGATAAGGACTTCTGGGGCGCCATTACGAAAGAAGATGTTCTAAAAGAAGAACTCAGCTACTTCGCCGGCACTGTTATGCACAGATCCCTTGTTTCGGCGTAGCGCATGAGGTAGTCGGTAGCTACGACTATCCACTCATTTCTGGAAGTCGACTTTGAGAACGGCCCCAGTACGTCCTTACCGACTTGCTGGGATGGTCAGCGAGGAGGTTCGATCAGGTGAGGGAAGCCTGCTGGCCTTGTCGGTTGTGTCTCGCATCGCTGAAATTCTCGGCATGTCTATTCGTAGCGAGCAACGTCGGCATCAAGGCGCGGCCAGTAATACATTTCCTGTATTCTTGCGAGCGTCCAAGAAACACTGAGGTCTTGAATGAATAAAATGCGCGAAAGAACGAGGACGAACAGAAGAAAGAACAAACTCTTCGTGCTCGTTCTTTCGCGCGTTTTATTCATCCAAGATATAATCAGACCAACTTACCCAGTTAAACGTTCTAACGAAACACTGAGGTGTCCAGCCGGCATATCGTCGTGTAGGGCATGGAGGACTTCTGGTCGGAATGCTGAGGGTACCCCGAGAAGGTAGGTGGCTCGAATTGGCGACAAGTTTTTCAGGAGAACGCCGTTTCCAAAGAAAAACGACGCCAGTCTTCGCCTGAATACCTTCAGAACAATGACGGTCGTGCCCTCGAGGCATTCCACGAGACCCCTGAGTTCCGAGTCGGCTCGCTATGTTTCAGCATGGTTGTCGTCGCTTATCGTTTAATAGAAGCAGTCATCATCATGGTCGTCCTGCGGCAGTGGGTCGACGGGGGCATGAGAGAGGCAGTCGGCGTCGGAGCGTTTTCTTCCGGATTTGTAAAAAACGCTACTGTCGAACTATTCATCTCAGGCTCTACCTTGCGAGGCGACCTTATGGGTCTTTCAAGTTAGCTAGGCAACACAACGCGTGGTAGTCGCTCACAACTTTGAAGGGCCTGCCGCAGATGTAGGGGCTAAACTTGGATGTAGCCCAGATGGTGACAAGGCACTCCTCTTATGTTGTGGAATACTTGGCTTCCGCCTTGAAAAGCGACGGGATAGCAAAATTGATAATGCTTTCCTGTCCGTCAGTCTCCTGCACATTGACATGCTGTGACTGGTGTGATTTTCCTTATCGACGTATTCGTCGAAATGCGGGATTATCGGAGGCATCTGCAGGCGCCGTTTCAATTCTTGAAATGCCTCCACTTGCGCTGTTCCCCACTTGAATTCCACGTCAGTCTTCGTGAGGTGAGTTCGTAGCTCGGCGATCCGTGAAAATTTCTTGAAGAAGCGTCTGTACTAGGCGCACAAGCCGAGAAAATACAATTTCTTCAGTAATAACACACGGGCCAAAAACATGAATAAACAAAAGCACGCGACGCGAGAAACATTGCGAGCGTTACCACAAGATCCCATGAACTATACATCTAAACAAAATAGACACGCGCGCATTCCTAATCTAAAGGTAAGAATGTAACAGAAAGGAATCGTGCATGAAAACCACTCACATGTGCCCTTTGGAACGCCAAAAAACACACCATAATAACAGAATATAAAAAAACGACGGTCAATAGCAAATGCGCGATAAGAAGATAACGAAAATCTGATGAGACGTAACAGCAGTCAACACATGGCCTTATATGAGGCGAGCGAGTCCACTTGGACGCACGGGGCCACTGGTTGCTCGCTGCTGTCATCTCTGCCGAAAACATGGCCGGGATCCTGGCGCGTATCCATCTCGCACACGATTTTGACTTTCCGCCGCACATATCCACACACCGACACTTCTTGAAGAATTCTGCTGGCCAGGCCGAAAAAACCTGCTCCCGCTACAACAACTGTCCCTGCGTCGGGACGGCTACCCTACTCTGCCTGGTCAAGCGAGCTTCGCGATAATGACGCTGAACGAGGGGAAGGGGGGGAGGGGGGTAGATGTTAAAGAAGAGGAAAAGAAAAATTAATATTCTCCGTTCTTGAAAGCACCGCTGAGCCTCCAACAACGATGTGCGTTCCCCCCAGCATGTCGTCTATGGGCATGCCGTTTGAGAAATGCGTTCGTCGAATTTTCAAAGCATCGCTTGTGCAATAATAATACTTTTAATGCGACTTTTTTTAAAAGCACGAGGGAAGCAATCGTTACGAGATTTTTACTTGACAAAGATATTATGGCACAAAAAGGACGGCGACGAAGTGCAAACGCGAACTGACAAACAAGTGTTAGTCAGTTCGTTAAATATGGTCAGTGGGCTAGTTGGCTTGGAATCATTCAAATGAAAAACCATGTTTTCACTTCGCCCGTTCTTTTTTGCGCCATACGTATTTCTTTTTTTTTTTTTCATGTAATGAACCAACTAGCTCAGCAAAACGCCTTGTTGAGCTTCTTACTACTTTCACAATGTAAAATTATGTGACATCACTGAAGCATATGGGCTTGCTACGCTTGACCACAACACGCGCGTGAGTAAATATGTGGACACACATGAAAGGAAACTATCCGCGTGGTTTATCAAACTGGCGCCACACCGTAAGCAGCTGAAAGGATGTAAAGGATATAGCGCTATAAATATGATGTCAGGTTCGATTTACGCAAAAAATTAGCATTCACATAAAGCTTCTGCTAAAAGCATTCGTGCGGGAATGTTTGGGTGAATTCTGATGCTGGACACATTAGTGAAGGGTATTGGCTTGGGCTAGTGCGTGCACACCAGATATGGGGATCGTCATGACATTAGTGAAGTCAGCCGACCTGTGGCAAAAACATTTACGAAAGAGAACTACTTTGAATTTGGCCCATGAAATTAATGATATGCGTTATAAAGTTTCAGTATTTTGATAGCATTGAACAACTGCTCAACGAAGTGGCCATCTAATGTGAGTGAGTCATTGTTCTGAAGGCCACCCTTTTGGGTAGAAAAGTGACTGTGCTAGCGATAACTGTTAGTCAATGTCATAGCAGAAACTAACAACAGAATGCCAGCTATTCAGTCGGCGATACTTCGCGCACCGAATCGTGCGTGCGGCATTACCAAGATACGATACATGCACTTTCTTATTTGTGCTAGTGCACCGATCCATGTAGCGGCTTTCTGCAGCTTCGGTAACAAACATCAAGTGTCTGATGCTCTGTTGCATTACATTTGTATCCTGTGTTTAGGGAAAAAAAGCAAATGAACATAACTACTCAGAAGAGCGCACGCGTGATGTTCCGGCAAAGAAACGTGTACGTAGCACGCTAGACGTTTCAATGATACATATAATAAATGAATGTAATTTCGGTAATGCTGATATCGATAGGGTTTTTACAGGTCCAGCGCAAGCGGGCGGCAAAAAAGGGTAGACTATTCCCGGCAAAAGACTGTCAATGAGCTCTACACTGTTTGAAGAACGGCAAAATAGGCCTAATATTAGCCGCTGAAAGCGAACGGCTCAGCGAACGTCGGCTGAATAACGGCAAAAGTGGCCCAATAATAGCCGGTTAAAGTCAACGGCTCAGCCGACATAGGCGGAAGAACGGCAAAACTGGCCCTATATTTGCTGATGTAACCCATTGGCTCAGCCGATATCGGCGGCACCACGGCAAACCAGGCGCAATATTGCCGGTGAAAGCCCAATATTCGACGAAGATTGGCAGAACCGGCCCAGCATTACTGGCCAAATACAACGGCTCAGCCAATAATGGCTCAATGCCGGCAACACAGGGCCGAGATTGGTCCTCGCATAGCCGCCGTAAAACCAATGTCGGCCGTACGTTGTTTGCTGCCTGAGCGCGCTTTTGTGCTCCGAAGGCCTTTGTCTCAACTAATGGCAACAAACGAACGCTTGCACAAATTCGCTGCTTGTGTCATATCCTGGATGCAAAAGAATGGACCATCTCCCCGAAGGGAACCCTGATGGGATGCAAAGCAGCAGCGCTGCGCACGGGTGGCGTCACGCGTTGAACGGCGCTAACGCGGGTGCTGCGGTGAGCGCTGGAAGATTCGTTTGAAACGAAACTCGGTGTAGCGTTTACTGGTGTAAACGTTTGTTTGAAACGCAGACACGGGGGGGTGGGGGAGCGGGCGTTGGAGCCGGCAGCTGTGGGCGCTCCGGCGGGTGAGGGAGAGAGTGACGTACGCGTGCACCTGCGAGGGAAGCGTGCGAGGGGAGCGTGACGTCAACGCCCAGCTGCGGCGTGACATACTTCGCACCACTCCAACACCTGCGCCGAGGGAAGCGCGTTGTCTCGCGTTTGTGCGGACGGAGGGACAGCGTTACACAGTCTAGTCAAAGAGCTGCTTCGCATCTAAAGATATGATTGATCCCTCCGTCATGGGAATCGGTAAAAAACAAAAGTGCGTGCACACCAGATATGGGGATCCCTACGCCTATGCTTATGTATATCAGCGCAACGCTTGAGGAGCGTGAGAGTCTGATTTCGTAGCTTAAGCCGTGTACGCGGGAAAGAACTCCTCTCCCCCTGGCCTGTCTGTCGCAGCACCGAAAGCTGAAGCTACCGCAACGGTCACGCGGAGCGCGTTGTCTTCTATGAAGCAGTCATCGAACCTTCCAGCGTTATCGCTGCTGTTCGCGTAAGCTCTCGAATAAACTTGATCATTCGCGTCCTAAGCGTCCCCCAAATTTAAATACGAAGCATTTCTTAGCGAGCTTCTGCGACTTCGAGTATCTATCTATCTATCTATCTATCTATCTATCTATCTATCTATCTATCTATCTATCTATCTATCTATCTATCTATCTATCTATCTATCTATCTATCTATCTATCTATCCACCTACGGATACATGATGATAGATGTGCTCTCCTGGCAATTTCGTTAATCGGATGTATACCAAAATTGGTATGACATAACATGACCGTATTAAAAAACGTATTGACAGGTCATAACATGCAAATCATGAGACGCATGTCATGAACCGCATGATCTATATTTCACTGCCGTGAGGCTCTTGCGGCCGTTCTGTTAATTTCATATATATAAAAATTTGTTTGCCATGACAAGAGTTCATGACGAACACGACAGGTCCTAACGTGCAAATCATGACACGAATGTCATGTGCAGCATGATTTACATGACATGGTCTCGGGGCGCTAGCGGCTGTTTAAATGAATGGATATATACGAAAACTGGTATGACGAGACATTTCTGTATGACGAACATAACTGACACGTGGTAACATGAAAATCATGATGTGCATGTCATATACGACATGATTTACATGCCACGCTTATGGCGTACTCGCGCCTGTTTCGCTAGACTAATATACAGTAAAACCTCGGTGATACGATCACGGCTCGTACGAATTTCTGGGTGATACGAATTTTTCTATGGTCCCGGCCAAGGCCCATTAGCCTGCAATGTATTTGAGTACGGTTGTTGCGAACTGATTTGCACCCCGCAACGTTTGATACGAACGTACGCCAGCGCACAGGTACGAACAGGTGCGGCCCACGCTGTCGCGGAAGACGCGGTAGTCAGGCGCGGGCGCAGGCATGCGCGGCCATCAACGTTGCGTCGTTGCCTCCGAGATAGTGCGCGCGAATATTGGAGGCCTATACGCGCCTTCGCGTTTAGGTTACAGATGACGTTGTCGCGCTTTTTTTTTTCGACGCGTTGACGCGTGCTCCTGTGCTCGAGGCAGCAGCGTCTTTGTACTGTGTTAACACGTGCCTTCCACGTCGATGCAAGTCATGTTCCCGCAATCAGACGTTCTATGAAACAAGACTGAAACTTGGGCTGCGGGTCCGCTATGAAGTCCCATTAAAGGTGGACGAAGACCCCAAGAGACGAAGCGGACGGTCTTGAATGAGCTTGGCCTCCATCTATCGTGTGCAAAGCGCTTTTTAAGTCACATTCGCCGCTGTACTTTAGTGTCATGCAGAAAAGCGTTGTAAGATTAGGAAGGGGCTACTAGCGATCTCGGGGCACAACACATCTGGTTCATTAATTACACACGCGCGTGTGCACCTTATATACGAGTACAAGTATGATCGTTGTAGTTTAAAAACTTTACTGGCAACCATTCAGAGCTGTTCTTGACGTCGCTGCGGCCCTGAAAAACACTGAATCAAAACGTATGCCAACTTTCTTTTGTCGCATACTAATTTTAGGGGCGAAGCTCCTTAAGGCGGCACCCGTTCGTCCCTCGTAGTTGTCGTAGTCGTAGTACGTAACCAGTCGTAACGCTAGTACCAGATCTTGACCTCCAAGGTGGTGCCGGTGGGAGATTTTTCCTGTGCGTTGTTGAACAATAAAAAATTCGCAGCGTGCGCGTTAACCAAAAGCCGAATTCTTGTCTCTCATTTCCCATTAGCAGCCATTGGCATGTTCCAGAAGGAAACGTTAGTAGAAGTAGAAGTGTAAGTGTTAGCTAAAAGCCGACTTCTGTCTCTCATTCCCATTAGCAGCCATTGTTTACCTCCAAGGTAGTGCCTGGTGAGATTTCTCCTGTGCGTGATTAAACAATAAAAAATTTGTTCAAAACGACGTTGATTGATGAAATAAACCAACGAAAGACGCCAGATGTTTTCTAAAAGCAAAACGAAAGAACGCCAGATGTTTCTAAAGCAAAACGAAAAGACGCCAGCTGCTTAACGAAAGACGCCAGATGTTTTCTAAAGCAATGGTTTTCTAAACAATAAAAATTCACAGCGTACATGTAAAATTAAAGTGAGCTGCAAGTCGTCATAACTCATCGAACCTTTAGTATAAACGCGCCCGATCTCACGTCGGTGATGATGTACTGGGCAGAATTCACGGAAGATTCACGGTTTACCGATGAACCTCCGCAACTTCGCCCACTCATCATCATTCACGCCGTGGATATGCTGTGATTTTTTATATGTTTTCTGGTGAAACGAATTTCGGGTGATACGAATATTTTTGGTAACCCCTCGAGATTCATATCACCGAGGTTTCACTGTACACCAAAATTGTACTGCGCGATGCGACTGTATGAAAAACATGAATAACAGTTGGTAACATGAAAATCATGACGTGCATGTCATAATTTACATGCCACGCTCGTGGTGTATTCGCGGCCGTTTCGCTAGCTTGATATACACGAAAATTGGTATTGCGCGACGCGACTGTACGACGAACGTAAATGAGAGGTGGTAACGTGAAAATCATGACACGCATGACATGTACAACGTGATTCACACGCCACGCTTATGGCGCACTCGTGGCCGTTTCGCTAGATTGATATACACCAAAATTGGTATTACGCGATATGACTGTGTGAACAACATGAATAACAGGTGGTAACATGAAAACATTGACATGCATGTCATGATTCACAGGCCACGCTCATGGTGCATTCGCACAAGCGGCCATTTCGCTCGTTTGACATACACCAAAATTGGTAGTATGCGATGTGACTGTATGACGAACATTAATGACAGGTCCTAACATTAGAGTCATATTATATGCATGTCATATGCGGCATGATTTACATGACACGACATGGTGCGCTTCCGCCCGTTTTCGTGACCGGATATATACCAAAAAGTGTATGGCATGACACGAGTGCGCGATGAGCATAGATGACAGGTCATCCTGCATTGTATATACCAGAAGATACGTTTCATAAGCACTGTATATACCAGATTGTGCATGCATGCGCGCATGGAAGACATGCGATATATGGTGAACTAGATGCCATGGCATGAATGATTTAATTTGGCTCAAGGACAAACAAGGTGATGTGCGCAGCTCTTTGCTGGCAGCTTCGCATTACATCGATTCCCACAGTGCGTGGGATCTGCCGGATTTTTTTCCGGCTGAAACCCAAATACATCAAACTAAATGCGCGTGACAATGCTCTCATCTGAAAAAGCATCTCCGCAATGCGCAAAATAGAACAAGAAAGTAAAAAAAAAGGAAGTGCGTGCAGTACAAAGGAACTATAATAAATTAAGCAAAAACTGAAGTCCTCAGGTTCCTTAACGCGCATAGAACGGGGTAAGGTGCACCATATGCACGACCTCCGGGCGTGCCCCGAGCCGCTGAGAGTTCGTGATCGTCGGGAACAACCTTATAGTCGAGTGCTCGAGACGTTGAACCGCGCTGTAGGGTCCGAATTATCGTCGAAGAAATTTTCTCACCAAGTTCACGTCGGCGTATTGGCGGTCATTGCCGATGCCCGTTAGTGGCATGATGCAATGCTTCACTTCAATAATCCCACATTGTGACACCGACCCCCTCCACGCCAACCAAGGCCACTGTTAAAAGCGAGAAGATGTGAGATACATAAAGTGCGATATTGAAGCCTCATGTATGAGCTTGGGCAGTGGAGTGGTGTGTACCTCCCGGTACCTGTCGTCGATGACCTTCTATCGTCGATGGTCTTCCAGCCAAAAAGAAACGTTTTCTTACGTTTCTTCTTTGTTATATTTACTTCACTGACGTATCTCCGTGACGGAAATACGTCAGTGAAGTCTTGGTCGACATTGGAATAGAACACATTTGTGTGAACAAATATGAAGAGAGAGACATATTGTGAAGTCTACGTTAAACTCGTTGTAGTAGAATGAGTGCGCTGTCTAGGCCAATGTGCAAATTCGAGACGGATGGTTGTACACATTTGCAAAATGTAGGCTTTGCGAAAAATTTGCGCCAGATTTGCGTTTCCGTGGTCGCGTACTGCATGTCATGTTGCCAACCGTGATGACTGCTGGAAACAACAAAAATACAACGCCAATGCCCCTCAAAGGGGGCCTTTTAGGGAAGGCCGTAACGTACGATAAAGCTTTACGTTTGCGCATTACTTAGGCAAATACAAACACAAATTCCGTGCGGATTATTCTGGCAGCGCGTTTCATCAGCTGAATTTGGCTGACTTGTTCTATATTCGGTATACATTACGCTGCTCTAATGGAGGCGTTCTCAGACATGCCATGACTGGGAGTAACGACTCAAAGTGTTTCTATGGCACTGAAAATTTAGTATGCTACCTAAGGATATGAAACATGTAACTTCACGACCGTATTTTCCCGTTTGCATCGCTTACGCATACATGTGCATTGAAATCCATCACAACTGAAAACGTTCCTCCATACACGCATTTTTGAAATACTGGGGAAATAAGTCGACGACAACAATTCGTGAGCCCTGTAGAAATTGGAACTTCAATCTAATCATACACATTCCTCTAGCGTGTCATTCGTGTTACGGATTTCGTTTGTCTTAACCAGGGCCTTTTAAAAAGAACATAATTTCTCCTTTTCTTTCTGGGATAATGTCTACACGCAACAAATAGAACTACCAACGCAAAAGTTATAGTCGCGGTACTATGGCCCTTAGAAAAGGAACTAATTATTTGTATCGCCTAGTCTTTCCTCATCGAAGTCCTCGACAGCATCAACAGCAAAAGTTGTACATATATACTGCGAGTAGCATCAGAGGTCCTATTTATGCTTGGTGTAAAGAATGGACTTCGAATCGCAAAAAAAAAACGTTGTTACAGGAACGCACCACTCCATGATTGACGCCTCCTCTCCTAGTACTGTGTCCTCATCCACGTCGAATAAGATCACCAAAATCTTGAGGGACGGTATAGGACCAACATTTCTTCTATTCTTTTCTTCTCAGCAGACTCCAAGCGTTATCCGCTCTTCAAGATGAAGCTGTCCTCAGTTCTCACACTGGTCGCAATCGTTTCAGGTAAGAAGCCTTCAGAGTTATTTTGCCCCCGTAATGTTATGCTGAAAAAAAAATCATAGGATGCTTAACGATAGCCAGAAATGCATGCGAAGAGAAACAGGGAGTGCGTCACGAGTGAAACCTACGTCGATTGGGCCTTTACTCTATGTTCCAGGTGTATCAGACCCTGTTCAGAGAGCTTTGCATCCTCTGGGCATGTAAACCGCTTTTAAGCCCCGTTATACCTTGGGACATATGTTCGCGGAACCCAAACACCACACCCCTGCGGACATAGAGAGCGGGATCATCTACAAGTACAATGCGGGGATTGCGCCGCGACGTAGGTCGCCGAAACAGGCAGGAAAAACGGGATGTTGCTAAAGCAACCCATGCAACGCATTCTGACAAAGACGGGGCTTGTTCGACACTCGTAGCTTTGATTATAACGCATAGCTTTGACCTAAACAATGGGGGGGAAGTGATTCTTAAAAGGAAGAAGGAAATGAAAATGGAAATTGGGTGTGGAGTTCACGATAACTGTCTCTCAAGTGAGGACACCTCAACCGATACACTCACGGGGGATTGGGGATTAAAGGAACAGTGAGAGTGAATAGAGTATGGTAAAGGAAAAAAGAAAGGTATGAGTGGAAAAAACAGTGAGGGGGGGGGGGGGGCAGGAGAACGGGCGTCCGAGTCACCGTGGTGAGCGGCTAGAAAATTCGTTCGACTAGGCCGGCATCCTCGAGAAAATCGAGTAGGGCCGCAAGGGCTGATCGGCGACGGTGCACGTGGCCGGTGGGATGGAGCAAGTCCTGTAGGGTCGCACATGGCAGTCCGACGAGGCGGTACTTCATGGCGAGCCGCTTCCGCGCAGTGTTGGGAGAAGGACAGTCAAACAATAGGTGGCACAGGGTTTCGATCGCGCCGCAATCGGTGCAGTTCGGTGCAGCGGCGCCGCGAAGACGATGCCTGCGTTCTGCGCGCCACACAGAACCGGTCCTCAGGGCAAGAAGAAGCGCGCGCTCGCGGCGAGTAAAACCAGTGGCTGGGATGGGAGGAGGGGGGTGTCCGGGTCAGGATGCTCGCGCACCAGCTCCCGGCGAAGGTTGTTGCGTGCCGAGTCGAACGAGCTGGCGTAATCCGTCAGCGAAGTCTCGGCGTAGTGCGCTCGTTTTGCGAGTTCGTCTGCAGCCTCGTTGCCCGCGATGCCGACGTGTGAAGGGAGCCACCTGAAGGACCACATCACAGCCTCGTTCCTAGAGGGCCAGCAGGCTGAGAGCGGCACGCTGAGCAAGAAGGGGGCCTCGTTCCTCCCTCGCGAGCTGGCGGAGGGCAGGTTTCGGGTCGCAGAAGATTGCTGCGCTCGTGACGGCCGGCGAATTGCGCAGGAGGTCTGCAGCCAGCTGGAGCCCGACTAGCTCAGCTGTTGTTGAGGATGCACAGTATCGCAAGCGGCACTGGCTAGTGGACGAAGGTGGGGGAGAAGAAAATTCCTGGAATCGTGGTTCGCTAGCCGCGACGCATCGGCTTGCAACAACCTGAGGATGCCACCTGCATTTATAGAGGCAAAACGTCTATGTCATTTTGTTAATAAGTCTTGTTTTAAGTCGAATAAACCTTTTATAATCAGTTCCAAAGAGGTTTTAGAAAAAAATTCTTAGCTAGTTCACTGTATTCCTGGTTCTCAGCCGCTTCGCGTGCTGCTGCTTTCTAGCCGCCTGTCAAACACGATTAGCTCGGAGCCACGGATGAAGGAGACTACAAACTAGGTGTCCTAATGCTCCACCGGTACACCAAGAACAGAGCTAGAAGCACAAGTGAAAAAAAGAATATATATCTGCCGAAAAAAATGGACGTGAACTTACCAAGTTGTTCAGTTGCAACATAACTGATTTACGACATCTAGTTTTTGTTCGGCATCTAGTTTACAAGTAAACTTTAAGTTGCGTTAAAAACGAACCTCCGACCTCGGGCTTCAGCAGGGAATTTCATCCTCTTAGCGACCTCCTATCGTTAACTGCGAGGGGAACCTTATTGTGGAAAGTTGAATAGTGAAATCATTTAACGTCGGCCTTTAACGTGTGCTGCATAATTTTGTTATAAAAACAGAAGTAACTGTAACGGTATTTCCGGTTACAGTTACTGTGTAAAAAATAACAGTGCTACAGTAACAAGTTCCTCTAGCTTAAAAGTAATTAGTTACAGTTACTAGTTACTGAAAAACGGAACTAGTTACCGGTAACGCGTTACTAGTAACTAGTTACTGCCCAATACTGATTGAGCTAGTGCTCCTTGATGAAGGGCTATTCCTGCCCTCTCCAAGGCATCATCTCTGCACGTTACCTTGCTTATGATATCTACGACGTGAGCTTCGCCGCGGTTGCCGCATAGAATAAAATCTATTTGGCTCTTTGTTTGTCGGTAGAGCTTTTCCATGCTGACTACCTATTTTATGTGCTTCTTGCAAGAAAATGTTTGATTCAACGTACACATCAGCAGTGATACGCATCCTTATAGTCATTTTATAGATACCAGTTTTACTGGTACAACGGGCAGATCATATATAATTATGGTTTTGATGATTTCAACTCATAAATCGGTGCTAGTTGTTGATAAAACAATGTCAAGATCTTAACAAACGCAAAGAAACGTTAAAAAAAGAAACAGCCAGTGGACGGGTGCTAGCATCGGCAGGGCAGCTAGCACCCGTCCATATAGTGCACTAGCGCTCGTCCTGTTCAATGTCTGTTATGTTTTGTATAATTTAATTGTGCGATACATATCTCTTCTTCTCGTTGCGTTTCTTAACGCCTGCTAAAATGTGCGAGGGTTGAAAACCATGTTTTAGATGTCAGTGTAATCGCAGTATCTCTAGTAAAGACATCTCTCCGAAAAGACTATTGCGTCGGAAATATGTTATGCTTAGAGTCGGTGGCGGTTAACAACAATAAACTTATATACCATTAAAACAGTACCATAGGCGCCATATTTATGTATAGACTGTTGTGCTGGAACCTCATTATATAGTACTAGTAAGCAATAGTACAACACAAATACTTTAAATCCTCCAGCGCTTAGTATTTGTGTTGTTTAGTTTAGTATTTAGTAGAGTTGGCCATGCCAACAAGTCAGTATGCCGACCAAGCTCTCAAGTAATATCAGTACAGTGCTCTACCGCTCTGAGCACTTTTTTCTTTCAGAATTAGGAATTTGTCGGCTGATGGGAACCGTATTTTGCTGAAGCTCGAGCATCTGATAGATTCATGATTCCATAAAGGAGGTCACAGAGTTCAACGCTCCTTCATCACAATGGGAGCATGGGGCAATTAATCCCGACATCATCTATGCGTCAATCACGTCTGTACAGCCGGCAGGCCTCTGCAGCGTCATTGTACGCCGAAACTGCTTCATAAATTATGAGAAGTTGATCGTTCATATACAGCGTACTGTTGGTGTCCTATTTCGGTGCGTATCACCAATCAGTGTCGTCCTTTTCAATCTCAAGTCACTCTTGTCAAGGCAAAAATTACTGCAACAAAGTTGAGATTGAATCATTTCAGACGTTGCTATGATGTGCAATCAAGGTGTTGTAATTGGGACGTCGTCATTTGATCTTGTGGGTGAGTGTAGAAATCAGCGTATATATTACGTGGAAAACGTCCTCAAGCGCATAGTGTGGACGACAGCCGAGACCTGCATATTGCTTGGTAAGCCACTCCTCTGAACTTTGAGTGCACTTTTATTTTCAGTATCAGACTTGGATGTAGGCTTCCAAATCGCTGTTTCGTGCGCGGAAGGTCATTTCAGCGGCTGTACTGCGTCCATTGTTGGCTATCACTGAAAGGTCTCGTTGTGGTGTGGTCGCTAGAAACGGACCGCACAAAGCAGAGCGAGTTCCGGCAGCACAATGCGTGTTTTGAGGATCCATAGAGGGTTTGGCTGTGCCTGTGTTGGGGTTTACGGCGACTTCTGCAACGGCCTTGCAAAACAGAAACTGAACTATTATGTTTACTTAACAGAGCGCTTCGTAATTTCACCTCAACATGCAGAAAAACGTAGTTGCGTTGAACTGGAAAGCTCATTTTGAGACTCTAGTTCGGCTTTGCTTGCACGTTGTTACGATGCCGCAACCGACGTTACTTTTTCTCACAGTGTGCACCGCATTGTGGTGATTATAATGGTTATCATCTAGTGAAGAGGACAGAAACGTGCCGCGTGCGTTTTACTCGTTCTATTGGCAAGCTGATGTAGTTAGGAGGTCTCAATATGTTTAATTGTACTAAATATTTTGAAGTTACTTCTATTCGGTCAACAAGTAATCGCTGAGCCCTTCAGTACAGCGCCTCGGTTTCCGGAGATGTTCTAGATCCAACAACTCACTTTTTGTTGCAGGAGGCGATGGCCTTTGAAGCAATTCATAAGTTGGCATTGGAATATAGTATAAAGATAATCTTGAAATATTACTCAAAACGCACATCATGAATTAGAAATATTACTCAAAACGCATAGCATATTTCGCACGAAATCGCACAATATCCGTACTTTATTTCCTTTCGAGGCCGGCAAATAGCTAGAGCAGACACTGTTGACGGGAAACACAGGTGGCAGCTCATGCCACTAACAGCTGTGCGATGGGACAGACGGTGGGAGAGACGAAAACTAGATGTTCATTTATTATTCATTTATTTATTATTACTGTCAACCCTCTGTTGAGGGTCCTTACAGGGAGGGTAGACATAAATGCAAAAACCAGACAAACAGGTATGTCAAGTGGCAGCGTAATCATTTAAATACATGTTAACAATTTTTCCAGTTGGCAAACATTCACTTGCATTTACCAGAAAGATTGGTAACGCGTTCCAAAGTTCAATCACAGCTGGGAAAAAAGAATGACGAACACATCACTGCTAGCGAAATATGGCAATAAGACATAACTGTGATTATCACGACTGCTTCGTTTCCCTGGCAGCTTCAAGTACTCATCTTTGTTAATATTTAGCTGTCCGTGCAGTATCCTAAAACATACTATGAGCCGGTTCTTAAAAGGAATTGAGCGAGCCAAAAAGAGAAAGAATGAGAGAAATCAAAGAAACAAAGAAAGAGTGTGAAATAAGCAGAGAAAGACAAAGAAAGGGGATAAAGTGAATTAAAGATAAAAGAGCGAGAAAGCGAAAAAAAACTGGATATAGAGAGAAATCAAGAAATAGAAAGAAGGTAGGAAAAAAGCGAGAAGAAACACAGAGAAAGAAAGAGAAGAAAGAGAGAAGCATAAAAAGAAATAAAGAAAGCCACCCAGCTGCGGTCTTCCTTCAGGCTTGGAATCACTAGTGCGAAGCTCCAATAATTTTTTTTTCTTCCTCTACCCTCCGCTGTTTCGCATTTGCCAACTGCTCGCACCATGTCAAAGCGGCGGTGTGTACTGGCCGGCGCGCCCGATTATACTGCGGATAGCGGTTCTTTTCCCAAAGTTGGCTGAACTACAGGGCAAGGTTGAACCCCAGAGATCTCTGAACAGTGAATGTTTTCCTGGTAATAAGATAACAGTCTCAAGCTGCACTCGGAAGCGAAACCTGAGGCAAAATATTGTTCATGCAGGACCAGAAATTTGAAAATAGGTATTCATAGACACCTATAGGCATTTAAGCGCAAACTCGAAAAATGGGCACTTAGAGGCATTATAAAAACACTGAAGAAGCCCTTCTTAGCCTCTAATTTATGGGGATATATCAATGTGGAGCGATATGAGCGCAATGAACAAAATTGGCATATGCCTAAAACCCTGTTTGTAGCAATTACTACAGATATACGTGTAGCCGACCACGCTACCTGAAGCATTTTCCATCCCTGCGAATACGAAAGGCGGAGTAAGCGACTGCGATGTTCGCTATGCTGAGCATAGTAACGTCGCAACATCGCAGGCCGGCAGTGTTTGTGTTAGACTATTCACCACTTGAGCTCGATCCGCAGCAACAAAATAATAAAAACGCCTACATATTTAGCAAGGGATATCAATCGAAAACGGGTTTGTCATGCGGACAAGAGAGGAAATCGCGCATCGGAAACACACAGCGGAAATATTTTACATTTTATTGCAACTAAGATCTGCAATACTTGATGCTGAACATTTGCTTTCACCGCGTGTAACACAAAGCTAAAATCCAACAAAGCGTTCTTAGATGCGAAGCTCCTTATGGCGGAGTTCAAACCGGTGGCGGGGGTGGGGGTGTGCGGCGTCACCACCCTTAATGCGCATGCGCGAACCCTCTTCATACAGCTCCTCTCCACTCCCGTCACCACTCCCCTCCCCCTCTCCGCTCCTCCTCTGAAACGCGGGCTCGACATGCCCAAATACTCTCCTGCGCAACGCCGCGATGAGCGCCAACGCATGCGCGTCCCCTCCCTCTCTCTCTCTCCTCTCCTACGCTGCTCCCCTCTCGCTTCCCGACCGCGTTCCCCCTTGCCCTGTGAGTATTAACGGCCAGGCTAAAGGGAACACACGGCGCGCGTAGCGTTCCTCTTCGTTTCACGACGCGAGGTCGGTAGCATGCCCAGCGAACGCCAACGGAGCGCGATCGTGCAAGTGCTCCGACTTCGCATCGCCTCATGGTCCCCTTAAGCGAGAGAAGGTGTAATTTTTTGTTCATTTACATCATCATGTTTCTTCGACATTCTCCCTTAAGCGTGTTTTTGGGGCATTCAACTACGTAAGTTAAACGATGTACAATATTCTTTTGCACAGTAGGAATTATACTTATATAAACAATATCTGTTTGTATGAAGCATATATGTTGTCTCTAGCTCTTGTAGATGTTGGTTTAACGGATGTGGTGACTTAAAATTTCCGTGTGTTGATATGAATGGTTAAACATGAACTATCAGGTGCCAATACTTGGACATCTGAGTAAAGAAATGGAGAGAAAAAGTCACAGCATATCCACGGAGTGAATGACGATGAGTGGGCGAAGCTGCGGAGGTTCATCGGTAAACCGTGAATCTTCCGTAAATTCTGCCCAGTACATCATCACCGACGTGAGATCGGGCGCGTTTATACTAAAGGTTCGATGACAGCTATGACGACTTGCAGCTCACTTTAATTTTACATGTAGGCTGTGAATTTTCATTGTTTAATCACGCACAGGAGAAATCGCACACACGCACTACCTTGGAGGTCAAAATCCAGTGCCTATATATACGGGGTGGTCAGTGAACGGTTGCGCAGCACGAGCGGTCGGTTTTTTCAATCAAGGCGCTGCCGCGACGCTGTCTCGCGACGCTGCGCCGCGAGGCAAGATAGGAGGGGGGGGGGACCGTAGGAGAGGAGAAACATCTGGCGTCTTTCGTTAAGCAGCTGGCGTCTTTTCGTTTTGCTTTAGAAACATCTGGCGTGTTTTCGTTTGGCTTTTAGAAAACATCTGGCGTCATTCGTTGGTTTATTTCATCAATCAACGGCTTTTTGAACAATATTTTTATTGTTTAATCACGCACAGGAGAAATCTCAACAGGCACTACCTTGGAGGTAAACAATGGCTGCTAATGGGAATGAGAGACAGAAGTAGTCGGCTTTTAGTTAACGCGCACGCTGCGAATTTTTTATTGTTCAACAACGCACAGGAGAAATCTCCCACCGGCACCACCTTGGAGGTCAAGTTCTGGTACTAGCGTTAAGACTGGTTACGCACTACGACGGGGACGAACGGCTGCCGCTTCAAGGAGCTTTGCCCCTAAAAGTGTTTTAGAATTTGCGCACAGCATAATGCAAGCTGACGTGAGGGTTCTCTATTGGCTCGGTAATCGCTTATAAACCACACGCTTCCTCTCTCTCTTCTCTCTCTCTATGTATATATATATATATATATATATATATATATATATATATAGAGAGAGAGAGAGAGAGAGAGGCGGTTCAGTGAAGTTAACAAGCAGGTGTTATGATATTGTGTTTCGCAAGTTGCTAACAAATGTAGCACCCAAGGGCGCAGACGCTATTCATTGGACAGAGACATCGTATGGTGGGCACGCAGGAGCTATAACCGCAGGCAACGTTTTCATGGGGACGCCACAAGCAGTACGGAAATGTCGGAAGGAGATAGTAATCCCGTAAACGTTCAAATTTCAAGGCAGCTTCAGTGGTTATTATGCTTCGAGAAGTGCCCGTTTCGAAACCAAACTGTTTACTTCTTAGGTATTTGCTAATGAGTAAGATTATGTAAGTCCTTTTGACCAGGCAACGCGATTACGATAGAGGGGTGGCGTTAAGGCCTACTCTTATGGCCACATCCTCGGCGCGTTTGCTAGTGCAGACCTAGGTGCCAAGGTCATCGAAACTTACCACGGCCGCCGCTTCTGGTGAGGGTTCGGCCAGAAGAGGGTCTGGTAGGGTGTCAGCTGGACAGTACCGGATTGTGCATATAAGTCTGGAGACTTCTTGGGATGGTGTGAAAAGTGTATTCACTTTTGCTAGGTGTATAGGTGAGAGTATTGCGACAAGTGAAGGACTGTCTGTGATCGTCTCCACGTAATCTCTTGGCTCTAGTCCAGATATGGCTGACAAGGAGGTAGCTCTCTTCGTGAGCTTATAGTAATTGATTATATTATGAGATGGGGTGAAGGGCTGTCCTAGTTCTCCGGTTTCCAGGTCTTGCCCACCAGTTCGAAGACGAGACCTCCAACCATCTCGTTCCCCAGGTTTCCCGCGTGCGCTGGGACCCTAATACAACTGGGTTGCTCCTTATCCTTCCTACTCCATGTTGTATGAGGGGCTTATGGGTTGAAGAAGGAACATTGTAGTGATTGTAGCCATGCCTCGAGCAAGCTTTTAGATGAGAGCGTTGTAGTCGCGCCGCGGCGAAGTCCATGGCAGCCTTTAACGCATCGGTGGGGTTCGAGGTTCGGAATGTTGTGCCTACCACAACCTCAGTCTCCAAGGGCTATTCTTGTTTCCAATCTATATTCTCTTGGTACGAGTGGTCTGACGACGCATATCACGTCGGCATATTTCTGGCTGGCGTTTTTGGTGGTGTACACGAAATGTGCCTGGGAGTCCGACCTGTGCGTTTGTCCAATAACATTGACCCGTGCGGCTCATCTGGTGTCGGGAGACCGGTCAGCAATTTCGTGACATGGGCTTGACAGGAAATTTTCTGATAGCCTCTGCGAGCAGGCTCACCGGGTCCTGTTTCGACGATAGGACGCTGTGTTCTGAACGACCGAGAGGCAACGACCTTAAAATTGTCCATTTGTTTTTGTTGGTGGCCGTACAGAGTAATAATTCATTAACGATACTATATTACGCAGATGCACAGCTTACAAGCTTGTCTGATGGATAGAACAGTCGTATGACACGCACGTACACGAGCACACAAAGTAGGCTTGTCGAGGCAGGAATAAATGTAAGCCGCTCAATTAGCTTTTTAAGGCGCACTAGTACAGAACATTTTCCAATACATTAAATAAACACAAGCTGCAGCATCATAAACTACCGATCGAGACGGAAGACAGGCAGGCCTCTGCTATGATTCGGCTGCTGACATGCGCGAGATGTTTTGTGATTTGCCGGCTACCCTGCCTAAAACTTTCCTTCAGAATTTTTTGCAAGTAGGTGTATGATTTGTTGAGAGCGCAATAATTCACTTGACATATGCAACACAAACAATAGCTTCAGCAATCCATACAGCAAGCAGTCATTCTTATCGGCTCAATATTGCCCAGTGAAACTTGTATGGAATATCGGTAATAAATACACGTAGCTGCTGCGAATGAATTGGGATCCTACTTATTCTCTAAAAAATTGGTGGTGGTGTATTTTGATACCTTCCTTAAGAGCAAAGCACATGGTGAGGTAAGTCTGCTCTACAAGATCTGTTGTCCCAATTATGTTCGCTGAAAGTGTGAAGTCATTTGTGTAACGGACTTTTAGTTAGGCAATCAATATTTATCGTCGCGTATATCTTTTAACAGATTGCAGCTGTACGCTCTTCAAGATGAAGGTGTCCTCAGTTCTTCCAATGATTGCAATCTTGATGGGTAAGCAACCTTGTGCACCACATTGCCCACGCGCAAAAATGCTGCACGTTGTCTTGTAATAGGCACCGTTAAATCCTTCGATTTCAATGAAGAGGGGAAACATGATTGTGCCGAGGAAGTATCAGTATAAACTATACAATTATAATTTTTATACAAGGCGACTTCACAGTTACACATTTTGACTTGACCTCTCGCAACAGTAAATTATCTCGTGATAGTAATCCAAGGAAATCAAAGAGGCAATTCAGGTCATTCACCGCGAATGCTGCACAAATACAGCAGAGGACTGACGAACACAGTTGCTCAGCCATTCACGCGCCAAAAGCAGCGCGAAACACAGTTATTACGTATTTTTTAAACCACGCGCCCTTGCTGTTGTAAAATTGATTCGAGTTATAGTTGAATATTTTGTAAGCGCTGCACTTTGCCGCTAATCCTGCGAATCACGTTGCATGTATGGACCTTACTTTTGCAAAACATCCGTAGGTGGCCCAAAAGGGCCTTTCTGTTCTTTCATACTTCGTTTCATTGTTCAACTGTTGCCATGGTTGTAGATAAGTGTATTTCATGGAGCCCAAATTCAATGCAACTCGTGAAAAATAGTCGAATTTCTGCGCTAATGTACTGCACGTGTGAACGCACTAGCGTTACTATAAGATTCCCACAAAAGCAGATGCTCATTTCCGCAAGGACACCTCATAATATCAGTGTCATTTTCCATGCGAACGATTTCTTAAGGAACGACAGGAACCTTGAGCATTTCTATCTATCTATCTATCTATCTATCTATCTATCTATCTATCTATCTATCTATCTATCTATCTATCTATCTATCTATCTATCTATCTATCTATCTATCTATCTATCTATCTATCTATCTATCTATCTATCTATCTATCTATCTAGCCACCCACATCTGGGGGCTCACATTGTCGCCTCTTTCACTTGGCAGCAATCAAATTTGGCAAAGGCGATGGTGCATGGCGAACATGATTCTCTGGTCATGACATGAATAACGTGACATACCTGCTGCGTAAGAGACGAAACCATTTCCCCCCGTCACGCGTGGTACATACCCGCATAGCACGACAGACGGGATATGGGTATGCACCACAGGTAATTACAGCAAATACCAACTAGGGAAGGTGAGAATACATAATAAGACGGGTAGCGCTGCATGGAAACGAGAAAGACACGTCGTTTGTTATAGTTGCCGATGCTAATGTACAGGCGAACGCTGAGGAACGTGCTGTGAGGACCTTAGCCGGCGGGAGCCGAGTGGTGCAGATCGTAAATCAATGTATTATGTAAGCCTGACAATCGATTAAAATCAGTTGTGATTTGTGTTTCCCAAGCGTCATTATAGTTGCAGTTACCGTTATCACTTTTAAATATAATGTAATAAAGGTTCCACATGTCATCTATGGCTCAGCAAGCTATATTCGAGCTTTGCTAGTCCACGCAGATTTACACCAACGAACGCTACTCATGATATGTAGTACATCATAGCACCGTAGGGTGCACTTCGTTTCGATAAAACTGATGCCTTGAATGTAACGTGAGCGTCGACATCACATCGTACCGTAAGTGATTTTGGGAAGGAGTGTAGTCGACATGCCTGTTAAGCTCGCGGTATTCCCACAGCTACTCACTTTACACAAATACGTCGGTCCACCTCATAACAGTTGTCTCAAAGGGAAAATTTGGCACAACGCAAGTATTGCGGGAATCGATTCCACAGGGAGCTGGCAACGAGTACCTGATTACGCCATCCTTTTATCGTTGTGTTATGAGGTGTGTCGACGTCTTTGCGTAACTTTTGTTGCTATGTGCGCATTCTTACCGTAGCAGAAACCATGGCTACCTTGTCCTTTAACGGGTACCTTATTTTTCTAGATGCGAATGCATTTCTTAGTCGGGCTATGTAAGGCATCCGGCGTTGTCCGCGCGCCTCTCCGCTCTCACTACCTCTCCCATAGCAACAGCTGCGGGCGCGCGCGCTTATCCTCGCCCCTAGCAACCGGAACAGGTGGTGCGGGCGGAGTAGCGGAGTGTGAGTGGAGAGGAGGAGCGCGCTCTGGCGTGTGAGAGCGCTCGCATCGTGGGAGCTCGGCGGAGCTCCCGCGTGTGTGGAGGAGTGTAGGAGAGTGTAGGTGCAGTGCTTCGCCGCTCCTTCTCTCGCTGTTCGCTCACTGTCCTCCCTGCGCCACCGCCTCAATGCCGTGCGTTTGAAACGCGTTTATAGCGTTTGTGCTGCCTTGGCACAGCCTGAAAACAGCGCGTTCTAAACGCGTTTGTGCTGCATTGAAGGCGGTGGCTACATCCCTGAGGTGATTACGAACGAATAAAAGAAGCGTTCGTTGAAAGAGGCGCCCAAAAGGGAGACACTTGAGCGCGTCGACGGGTCCAGCTTTACGCCATTAAAATTACTACGCCGTGTACTCTCCGCGCAAGAAATTCATTCGTATTTCCTCACGATTTCTTTCGGGGAGGTGGGGGCATTTTTTCGTAAAGGCGGTACCTACATAGCTGCATAGACACCACATTTGTCAAACTGAATTCTAAGCCTCGTCGTTGCGGCATTCCTACGGGGCCGAGCAAATCTAGAATGTACCACGTTAAGTCGTAAGATTGCAAAAGACAGAAGACATATCGCAAAGTTACGTATGCAAAAGATTACATATGGAACCTTACGTTGTTATCAAGCGGATAACCAACGCTACAACCTGACTTGACGATAGACAAGGAACGCCACCACAGCTGATGTTAAACACCCGTCGCTTTTATACAGTTATTCTCGATCTGTTCCGCGATGTTGCTGGTTAATAGGTTAATATCTTTGCACCATGTTTTCAGCGTTCATCTGATACGCTAAAATTGCCAACGAAATGAGTTTCTCTTGTTTAGTTCACAGTGAGTGTGTTATTAAGTGTTCAATCTCTCTTGCCGCTTTCTTGAGTTCATACTTGTAATGACGTGTCAGTCACATCGTACGCTCATACCCCGCTATGCGAATTTTGGTAAATACCAAGTTAAGCAGGTCAGTACTATAGCACCGAGCTGTGGGGATAGATAGATAGATAGATAGATAGATAGATAGATAGATAGATAGATAGATAGATAGATAGATAGATAGATAGATAGATAGATAGATAGATAGATAGATAGATAGATAGATAGATAGATAGATAGATAGATAGATAGTGGATGTACGCATTGTCCCCCAATGAATGGTATGTACGAAAGTTTTTTTCAGTTGCCTCCTTCATAGCTTGCTCAGATCGTCAAATAAGAGAGGGTCTGCTATTGTTCCGCCAACTTATATTGTGCACTGCATGCTTACAGTGTTCGTGTTCATTGAATGTGGAACCGTTGTGGCAGAACAAGAACCTCATGCCCGTGTCCGTAAGTAGCGCAAGAACAAATTAATTTTCAGTACGCGTTTTCTGTACATATGTAATATTTTCGCAAGAGAAGTAAAAATTAACGACGCGTAGAAATGAAACATCAGAAGTAGCGTATATATATATATATATATATATATATATATATATATATATATATATATATATATATATATATATATATACTTGTAATGCTTGTAAATAACAAGTTAAGCACGTGTCAGTACTATAGCACCGAGCTGTGGGATATATATATATATATATATATATATATATATATATATATATATATATATATATATATATATATATATATATATTCTGAAAAAACTTCGTACTGCAATATAGGAAGCAAAACAAATATTTATTTTACCCTGACAGTTTCGGCTGGAGGACCAGCCTTCCTCAGAGGATGTAAGTGTAATGACACGGCCATGGCCGAACCCGCTGCACAAGGGCCACACACCCAGTTTGGGGGCCACACAATATTTTCAAAAAAAAAAGAGAGAAAATTTAGAAAAAGAAAGAGAGAACTAACGAAGGAAGCAACAGTGACAAAACGAGGGAGGGAAAGAACAGAGGGAGGAGAGGCGGAGAGCCGCCGAAGGCGGGCGACGCGCCGGGCTATGCCCGTCTTATCTTCGTACGATAGATACAAAGCGGTGTGAGCAAGGGACGAAGGAAAAGGGGAAAAGACAAATGTCGCTTCTACACATCACACACCTCGTTTTGTCACTGTTGCTTCCTTCGTTAGTTCTCTCTTTCTTTTTCTAATTTTCTCGTTTTTTTTTAATGTATCGTGTGGCCCCCAAACTGGGTGGGCGGCCCTTGTGCAGCGGGTTCGGCCATGGCCGTTTCATTACACTTACATCCTCTGAGGAAGGCTGGTCCTTCAGCCGAAACTGTCAGGGTAAAATAAATATTTGTTTTGTTTCCTATATTGTAGTACGAAATTTTTCACAATTTTTAATACGGTAGCCAGAAGAAGTTCTCTTTATATATATATATATATATATGGGTGTCTCAGCTATATTTTGCCACGGATTTAAAAATACGATATTAAAGGCAGGCGAGTGAAGTCACTTGAAAATTACTGACAGTCACCTTGGGCACTACAGACAATTTCGTTTGGTGATTAACTTATTTCTTAATTAGGCTTATTTACTTAAAGTGCTAAATATTGAATGTAGGCAAGAAATGCGGCTTGCAAAGTTCGAGAGCGTCTTCAGAAACCTTAATTTCATTATTTGCGATAAAGAAAGTCTCACGTATGCCATTTTTCCAAGCTGCAAAGAAAGCCCACAAGATACAAAAAGAACCAGGTGACTAGCGCATTCGCCCGCCACGAGAATGCTGCCCTCAGTCGTGGTTCAAGAGAACGAAATAAGCTGCGGCCACGACTCGGCGGCTCCATTGCAGCAGTAGGCCGATAAGTTGACGGTGGTTTCTTGGCCCGCGCTCGCTACAACTTGTACCGTCACGCGCGCCAACTGACTGACGCGGGCCAAAAAAACCACCGTCGACTTATCGGCCTACCGCTGCAACGAAGCCGGCGAGTCGTGGCCGCAGCTTATTTCGTTCTCTTGAACCACGGCTGAGGGCAGCATTCTCGTGGCGGGCGAATGCGCTAGTCACCTGGTTCTTTTTGTATCTTGTGGGCTTTCTTTGCAGCTTGGAAAAATGGCATACGTGAGACTTTCTTTATCGCAAATAATGCAACTGGGGTTTCTGAATACCCTCTCGAGCTTTGCAAGCCGCATTTCTTGCCTACAGTCAATATTTATCAATTTAATTAAATATTCTAATTACAAATTAGTTATATACCAAAAAAATTTGTCTGTAGTGCGCAATGTGGCTGTCAGTAATTTGCAAGTGATTTCACTCCCTTGCCTCTAATATTGTATTTTTTTAACCCTTGCCTAAAGATAGCTGGGACAACCGGTATATATATACACCATTCACTTCCAAGTGTCCCAGACGTGGTGCTCGCGCATGGCATATTCCGCTGATAAAATTTGTGCCTTTTCCCTGCGCCACATCGAGTTTCGTGGCAAAACATTTTCGCTCGCAAAAAATATTGACGATCGTGGCGTCCCCTCGAATTTCGCTTGTATTTGTTAAACTGTGCCTAATAAAAAAAATGTGTATAAAATCTGTTTTTCGTGTTGAGCTTTGAAACCACGCTTGCGCTATCTCAGAGGTTCTGTTTAGTTGTCCTATTGATTAATGCCGTAATTTTGGTATTTCACTACCAGCTACGTATCTTCAAAAACTACGAAAATCTTCAGAGTTAGTGATTTTTTCTTGAGCTATCTGGAGCTATAAGTAACCAATCTCAATAATAGAATGATTTTTAGGAAAGTGTATTTTAGTACAAAAATTTTTAGGGGTAAAATAGACTTCAAATCTTCCTGAACGAATGTGAAATTTGAGAAAACATGCGATTCCTCACATGTTTGACCGTATTTTTCATACTAATGCGGTCCAAGTAAAAATACTCGTCATGCGGCACTTCATAGTAGAATATATATTTAAGTAATGAAGAAAGTCTGATCAAATAATTTTTTTGTTTTAAGGAAGAAAATAATTTTTGCATGTGCCCTGCATTTCTTTTTGTAGGCTCTTCGCCGCAAAGCATGTGGTAGCCCTTGCACCTGACACTCATCACAGGCAGCTGCAAGATATCGAGATGTATGTCAGTGGCTCGTGAGTGTTCGAAGGTGTTGTCCCTTTGATGCCAGGGCGACGAGTAATGAATTCGCGTAACAATGCGAGCTTGCTTGGCGGGCCCATTGGGAAGTAGATACCTGAGAGCAGCTTATGGCGTTGTTGGCACAATGCGGGCTGCACAATTAGCATACACATACTGAAAGAAATAATGCACATTATATACATTTGTTTGTCTGGGTTTATGTGTTGTGTAAACAGTCCTCTAGCACACTGCGCCAACAACACCATAGGCTGCACTCGGGCGTCCATTCTTCATATTGGGCCCACCAAGCAAGCTCACATTGTAACGATAATACATTACTCGTCGCCCTGACATCAACGCCACAAGACTTTCGAGCTCTCACGAGCCACTGACATACATCTCGATATCCTTGTCGCATCCTGTGACGAGTGTCAGGTGCAACGGCTACCACATGCCTTGCGGTGAAGCGCCAACAAATGGAAATGCAGGGCGCGTTCGGAGGGCCAAAATCAAAAATTATTTTCTTCCTTAAAACGAAAAATTATTGATTAGACTTTCCTCATTACTTCACGATATAATCTACTATCAAATGACGCATGACGAGGAATTTTACTTGGAACGCATCAGTATGAAGACATGGTAGATCCCTCCATCATAGGAATCGGAATAACACGAAAGTAAAACGTGCCCTTATAGAAGTAACTGAATGTTTACTGTACATTGATATAAGATAGTTTGCACAATGTATATTGATGTCTGGCAGCTAACGGCGCCGTTTAACGTAGATGAACCCACTTTGATGCTTGGTGGTACAGTGGCGCTCAGTATGACTTGCAACACGGGAGCGTGTAGCCTCACGAGTTTAAAGATCGCGCATGGTTTCAACTTGCTTCGTTTCTGTAAAGAAATATTATTTTCTTATTTGGGAACATCCTCCAGTGAGAGAACAGCAATTAGTTAAAGGAATGAGGGCTAGTGGAAAGAATGCGCAATCTTTAAACTTGTGAGGCCATGCGCTCCCGTGTTGCAAGTCATACTGAGCGCAACCGTACATCTCCATGCCGACGACTAACGTCCATGTTCAATGATTAAACAAACCTTTGTGGTAGCTGTAGTAGTTAACGGTGGAAGCGTAATCAGAGAACGAGTTGTGATAGCCATAAGAGCGTCGCATAATGGACGCAGAGCTTGGTCGCCATCCTGCGTCATGTTAAAATGTGATTCAACACCACGGCCGCACTTGAGAGAAACGCAAAGCGCGTCATGCCACCCCGGTAGCCCGGCCGCAATTTTTCTCGGGGCGAGCGTGTAGGCGGGGAACGCGGTGTTACAGCCACGTGAGGCAGGCGCGCGTCGCAAAGCTATTTTTGGTTTGATTAGCGTGATGCTATGAGCGAGGCCGACGCTTTTACGACGCTTGGGTTTAGGTCGCCACCTCACGGTGTGTTAAGGGATTGACAAAATTACTTATATTGAAAACGCGCCGAATGGGACGAACGTGTAACGTGTTGCAGGCACTAATCGCGGAGGACACAGTAATGATGAATTACTTTACTTTGCCGCTCCCAGAGGGCCCACCACCCCGGCGACCGGGAGAGTGGTAGATATAAAAGGCGCGTTTCTAAAGCTTCCAGAGTCTGTGACCGAGGCGCAGGGGATAGCGCGCCCGGCATCTGTTGTTGCGGACCGAGCGGTCGTGGGTTCGATGCCCGTTGACGGAACTTTTTTTCTTTGCCATCTGATTGTGTAAATTTTTTCGACGTCATTTCCCTGACAGAAATACGTCACTGAACTCTTGGTGGACCCCGGCATAAAACACTTTCGTGTTAAAAATACGGTAAAACATGCGACAAATCGCATATCTTTTTTCTAATTTCACATTTTTTTCGGCAATATATGAAATATATGTTACCCTAAACATTTTTGTGCTAAAATACGCTTTCCTTAAAATCCTACTATTGTTAAGGTTGGTTACTTAGAGCTCCAAATAGCTCTAGAAGAAATCACGAACTTTGAAGATTTTCGTAGTGTTTGAACACACGTAGCTGGTAGTCAAACACAAAAATTTCCAAATTAAGGAATGTGACATTTAAACAGAACCTCTGAGGTAGCGCAAGTGTGGTTTCCAAGCTCAGCACTCAGAAATAGAGTCTATACACATTTGTCTATTAGGCGCAGTTTAACAAATACAACCGAACTTCGAGGGGGGGGGGGGGGCGCCATGATCGTCAAAATTCTTTTCGAGCAAAAATGTTTTGCCACAATACTCTAAGTAGCACAGGAAAAAGGCACATAATTTATCAGCAAAATCTGCGATGTGTGAGCGCCACATCTGGGATATATGGCACGGAATGACCCATATATATATATATATATATATATATATAAACAATGAAGCGCTAACAAAGGATCCGGAAGTAAAAGTTCAAAAAAATCAAGCACGTAGGAAAAATTGTTCTGTAAAGGACTGACGTTTCGGCCGCGGGACCGGCCTTCGTCGGAGTGATCACTCCGACAAAGGCCGGTCCCGCAGCCAAAACGTCAGTCCTTTACAGAACAAATTTTCCTACGTGCTTGATTTTTTAACCATATATATATATATATATGTAAATATATATATATATATATATATATATATATAGAGAGAGAGAGAGAGAGAGAGAGAGAGAAAGCGAGAAGCGACACAACTAAGCGGTTATCTTAATTTTATTTGCCAGCGATTTTGACCGGTGGACCGGTCTTCGTCAGGGCTTATGAGCAAATTATTTTAAAGGTATTTGCTCATAAGCCCTGACGAAGACCGGTCCACCGGTCGAAACCGTTGGCAAATAAGATTAAGATAAGCGCTTAGTTGTGTCTCTTCTCTTCCCAAGTAGGTTTGGCCCATTGGAAAAGGTTCTTCAGTATATATATATATATATATATATATATATATATTTGTGTGTGTGCGAGCGTCCCCATTATGTTGTTTAATGGACCAAACTGCTACATACTATAGCACATTTCGCTAAATAGGCACACCGCTTCATTTAAAAATAAATGGGCTTAAATGAAACCACTTGCAGATGTACATGTTAAGGAGGCCTTGAATTATTCCAGGTCGTGGTACTGGATGCCCTGACATGAATGCCTGCGCAAGTAGCTGCCAGAGAGAAGGCAACAGCGGAGGGTTTTGCCTCCCGCCATTCATGAGTCCCTGCTATTGTATCTAAGATTTTTACATGTTTCGCAAACATGCCAATAAAGATTGTCTCACTTTCTTCGTAACGTTCACTCGCCGGGCTAGTAACGTCTTAGCATTACAAATTTCGTACAGAATATTACCTGGTAGCGTCTACCTGTTAACACGTGGCTAGGGTAGACAAAGCACAGGAAAATGTACATGGTGCGATATACAGCGCCTCACTGCGGAGGACAGCACCGTCAATCCCGCAGCACTTTCAAAGAGACTAAAGAATGTTACCGGCGATGAAACTCCTGCACGTGGGGTCGCATGTGCTGTCAAAATACATGCGCGAATTGCACAACGAATGTGCAATCGAGGCATGATTTCCTGGGTCAAATACAACGCATTCATAAAAAAAAACTGTCATCAAGCAGCATTCCTGCTTCAGTATGTCCACAATGCATGCCGTATGGTGTTACTAACGTGTGCACCTATATGTCCCAAGGACTTGCTCTGGCCGCACCTAAAGCTACCTTCTCAGCAGGGGTGCATTTATTGTAAAAAAATTACACCATCTCCCACTAAAGGGAATCATCTGGAGATGCCAAGCAGCGCATGGGTCGAATTAAAGTTCTGTGATTGCTGAGAGAGTGCAAGGGGGAGAGGCCAAAGCCTCTTACGCAGCCCCTTACACAGGCCCGAACGCACTAGCGCGTGCCAGCACACATGGTTTCCAAGCGCACGGTTGCCAATGTAAGGACGGACACAGCCCAATGCAAAAGCTGCGTCGCATCTAAAAGACAGGGCGTGCAATCACAGACACAAGAATGAATTCACGACACCACAAACGCCGGGCTTGCTCGCCCTGTCTTTTTTGAATGAATAGTTACCAACTTGTTCACTTCTCTGTTATTGTAGGGGTGTATTCGCTGGAATTTTTTGGAACCCGAAAACCGCTTCAGGAGATATAAAGTATGACGATCACGTTCTCCCACTGAAGGCGTACCTTGAATCTGACCCTTATTTAGGACGCTACGTTGTCTATGGGGTAGTAATACTACGACGAAGAACTTGAGAACCTGGGACATGAACTTTCAAGTCTTACACACAAAGTGAGTGCCGCTTGTAACCTGCGACGCGGCCGTACGTACCTCGCCACTCTTCAAAGTCTACCTACAACGAAATACTTTCTGTTAATTTAGTCGATTCGTGCTGTTTACTGACAACAAAGCTATTGTCACTTACCGCGAAACAACGAAATAAGGAGGGGGAAAGGAAGTGTCGTGTTGAGCAGTAACTTTCGACTGCTTCATTGAAACCAGACACATAGGCAATATAACAAACTTGCATCTGCCCGAAGTACCACAAACGTACTCAGTGAATTACAAGAGAAAGCCATCGGGATAGGCAGAAAATCAGGTGGACAGACGAGATTAAAAGTTTGCGGGGATAAAGCAGGAAAAACACGACCGATTTATCTGTCGAAGCATGCGAATGCCCTTTTCGCTGGATTAGGCATAGTGACACTCATGACGAAAGTACTAAAGAACATGCCAGCACGCATCAGAACGCCTTCATCACATTTTCTAATAAAAACAACACACTATGAAGGAAAGTGAGAAATTGACGTGTTGCTGATACACGCTTCGCCCAGTTGGCTAACACAAATCGCCTCCCAATAATTCCCCTATAACCGTATTCTTTCTTACTGCAAGCATTCTAATGCAGTCCAGCCGTTCCTCAAACTGACGTGCATGGGAATTCGCAGGCAAAATTGATCCATTTTTACCTTTTAAACATAGCTCATCCTGCCTTGCTCACCCACTGAAGCAGGCATGGTGCACCCTACATATGGCTGAATACAAGATAGCGGAATCATGTGTACACTACACTTGCATCACATGCTGAATATGGCTTGTGGTTTTTGGGACGAGCGCGCTTCTTCTATCAGAAAGTGTTCTTGGAGAAAACTGGGCGAGCTTGCGTGGCGCCAAGAACAAGGTTGAGCACCGAGCATCCGTTAGCCAGATTTTTCAGCTGGTGGGGCATGGCGTGTAGAAGGTGCCCCAGGTAATTGTACCCGCAATTTAAGCACATGCCCATGCACTTCGTCACGATGCGAGCAAATGCATGTTGCTGACAACTGGACGGAGGAAATCACGCTGTTTTTTGCTCTACTTAATTGCTTATTTAGACAATATAAATCAACGAACTTTTTAAGCAGCGAAGGAGAGCAAGACATTCCAATGAGAAAGTTGTACAAAACGTCCGATTAAACAGTTTTGAGCTTTATACCAATTAGATATTAGTGCTTCTCGGCTTGCTACAGATGGCCGCAAAATGCCAATGAATGCAACGTGGCCAAATATTGCGTGGCTGGAGCGTAGAATACCATCATGTGTCACAAGTTTTCAATTGCGTTATGAGTGGGCGATGGAAAGCTGCCAACTCATTAAAAAAGGCGCAGTTTCGCCGCAAGGGCTAAGCGATGAATGCGATAGCGAGAAACTAATGCTATACGAAATGAGGCTCGCCAGTGGATACTCTCAGTTTGAGCAGCGCTCCTGTGTTGCAAAGGCAAGGCGGCCGAGGCAGCGAAGGAAACTAGCGTGCTTCATGTCGAGCTGTGACACTTGATAGTTCGCGCTCATCTTCTGTTTGTTCGTTTAGCGGCGTTCCTTGAGCTCGAGTGACTTTCGTACGCTCCGTAACATGAGCGCGGACATTAAGGTGAAAGCGTGAAACATCCCTCTTCCCCTCACCACGAGAAAACCGCGCGAGCAGACAGCGGAAGGGCAAGGTTCTCACTGCGCAAATATAAGAAGAAGCGAGCGAGCTCGCCGACGCGCTCCTCGCGCCATCTCGCTGGTAATGAAGAAACGCTTATTAGCGCCATCGTCTCTGAGTCCTGCCATCGGTAAAGGGTTTGTATATAACGCTCGCCGTTAGCTACCCGAAGGATCTGCGCTTTCTGGCGTAGTGGTTAGCGCCACGCGCTGAGGAACGATAGGTCGCTGGTTCGATTCCGCGCTTCGGAAGCATTTTTCTGAATTCTTTTTCTTTGGGACTTTGATATATATATATATATATATATATATATATATATATATATATATACGGCGAATGAGGCCGTCGGCAAAATCCAGCCGAGACTGTCCATATAAATGCTATCGCAATAAAAGGGTTGATACGATATTCACCATCATAATTAGCAGAAACAGCGCTAACAAAGTGTGCAAGTTCTCATGTGACCTATCAAGCTTTTGTCTGATGATGACGGTGATGATAAAATACCCTCAATGTATGGCTTTCGCCATCGAGTCGTGTTAAGGAAATGCATAGGGGACCTTGTCATTTATACGGTCTTGGACACATACTACAGTGTTCAATATTCTCTGAAGTGCTTGCCGAACATTCATCAGTATGCGCACTAGTAAGTCGCACAGGATCACCGCGAAATATAGGCAAGAGCGTTGAAAAGAATTGCAATTCTGCACGAAGCCTTGAAGCTTGTATGAACGGTCGCATACCGGTGCAAGATCTGGCAAATCTACGCCAACTGGAGAAACCAGGGTGCGGCATATTTGTGAAAAATAGCATTACGTTGTCACAGGGAGAATGTTCCGGGAGCCTTTCTTGTGGTGTTCTTTTTATCCGCAGCAGAATTCCACGCTTGTCTGGTGGCTGACCTTTCACTGTTGTCAGTGACCACCGCCGTTTTCGGTGGCAATCTTTCTACTTGCAGCCTTGATCACTGGGCCCTTACATCTTCAGTAGAAGTCATGTACAGTCGTCTTCCAGTTTGCTACTCTGTAATGGCGAGAAGCTTTAAGGTAGGTCACCACCTTCAAAAACGCATTTGTTTGAAAAAAATGACTTTCTTGAATTCAACATTTTCAAGCCCCTTGTCTATTCAAGAATATTTATCACAAAGAATTATGTAGTTATATTGAGCTGTTTGAAAGGTATGCCTATTTTTCCAACCCCTCTTAGACGCCTTCAAAACCGAAATGGAAGATTTCCGATCCCACAACACTTGCCACATCATCATAAATATTTTTCCTTATACATTTACGCAATGCTAAGTTGTCTAAGTACCTTCTTAGGCTTGTGGAACACGATGTTTTTGATCTCTTTGAAAAATTCCACTACACGGCTGCGGCACTCTATTGTTTGTGTTGCGCGCGTTTCCGTTTGGCTGTCTGTGCTTTTTCGTACCCCATTTCGAGCTCTTCGACTTCTGGCTTTCAAGGAGAAAGCTATAGTATTCCATGAAATACAGCAAAGTATAGGACGAAAAGAAGCATCAACGCTAGTTATGGACTCAATATGCCAAGCGTGGACCCGCTGTGGCGCATGTAGATGAATCAGCAGGAGACGCAAAACGAGCCAGAAAAATTATATGTTCTTCAGCTCGCTCAAAAGGAGATTGCGCTGCTTCAGAGGAGGTCCCAAGCTATGATCGTGGAGAATTTCAGACATATTGAATGTTTATTTATTATATGGACATCCGATTCAAATCTTTAAAGCCATTTTTCTCAAAACATCATTTTTTGCATCCGACACATACGCGAACACTAAAAACTTTCCTCCTGATAAGCATTTTCAGATACAAATTTGCGTACTATTTCTTTATAGGCTGAACTGTGCATCTTTTTACGATAACGCGCCTTAGCTTAGAGATTGGGTCATCGTGGAGGTTATGTCCACAGAACAGTGTTCTCACTGCGTACCTGCGAAGTTGCGTTTTAATCGCACCAACCATATTGTAGTTATGATTGTTGGCGCAACACGCATATTTTAGCACATTCTGATTTTAATTTTTGTTTTTTACAAATTTAGCAGTTTAATCATTGTAAAATTTAAATTTACCTAAGCCCTTAAAGCCAAAATCATAATCATAGCTATTGGACAGCAAATGTTAAATTTTTTCTCGAAGGTGGTAACCTACCTTAAAGGACAAAGTAGTTACGCAATTCGTGCGCGTGACACCAGCAGTGCTTCCACGGTTCTGGGAAGCATCATTATGAGCTAACATACCGTATAATATAATGCCTCTATCGAGTATTTTTCCTTCTCAATTTCAAGCTCTGACGTCGCTCTCTGGTAGTGCACTTGACTGCCATGCGAAACCCTTAATTTCACTCTTTGCATCCATCTGAATTTTTCATTCACAGAAACGCCACCAACACCGCAATTTTGTGGCACTAGCTCTATACTGCTACTGTGCTAAAAGCGAAGCTTCCTTATACTGTAAAGCTGCTTTCAGAGCCAGTTGTTTTCCCTTATTTGTGCATTGATAATAAGCGCAAGCCGGTGTTATTGTTCTGCCTAGTTAGCTTTCTTACACATCGCAGTTACTCGAAGGGATCATTGGTAATATGTGTGCTGTACTGATTGTCAGATGAATTCTCAGATTTGTCTCGCGGAATTTATTGGCAATAAAGTACCGGAAGGAAAGGGAAATGATGATTAGCCAACGATGTACTCGGTGAAGTAGTCATTCCTGAGTTCTCCATTGCAAGCGTATTTCGTTCTGCCGAAGTTCTCGTTCCCACAGTGCAGTTACCGTTCCAGAAGTGAACAACCATTAGCGCGGCGCAAACAGCGGAACTAAAACACATTATAGCAATACAGCGGAGCCGAGACTGACGTACAACTATTGCTCGTAACATAAAGCCATGGACTGCACCACACTGCTAAGTCTACATGTGTGTTTTTTTTTTTTTTCGTGGCAAGGAACAAGCTTGAGCATGTGCAGTTTAGAGCAAAGACCGCCGGAAGATCATGTGGCGAACACTTGTGCGATTGGTGGCGAAGTATAGAGGTACATGTCCCTCATAATGTTTAAACTAAACAGACACGAAACTAGTCCCCTTAGTTTCAATGACTCAGCCCCTTATTATTGATCTGTTTCTTGCAAGATGTACCGTTTCCACTGAAGCGGAACGATGCATCGATACATATTTTTCCGTCGCACAACCTCTCTGCCGAGATGCATTGCGCCCGATCACCATACAAAAATTCAGCTACCAACTGCAGGAAGTAGCAAGAAAGTTAGTAACCTTACTACCACAAGAGTTACTACTTGCATTTACTACGTGCGGGGAAGTAGTAATAAAAAGGGAGCAACTTTAATGTCATGACGGACATCTTGTTATTGCGGTTGAAAGCAAACTTCAAATAACTGAAATAATTGAAAGCAAACTTGAGTGAGTAGGGTCTGCGATAATCATTCGGAGGCTGACGGAAATGCGACCAGAAGAATTCCTTTAAAGAATAAAACAAACAAATTTGACCGTTCGTCCCCCTGCAGTTACTCTTCAAACTAACTTTTAAACACCGCAGTTACATCTCAACAGACTAACATTTAATCCTGATATTTGAACGTTACCAGCGCAACTGTGAGCTCATATAGTTCAACTTAAGCAAACGAACCGTTAATCAACTCCTGATACCTACTGAGGATGGTCCATTTATCCCCTGCTGAGATGATCTGCTAATCTCCCCGGATTAAAATTTTAATGACTCACCATGACACTTATTAGCTTATTCCAAATAGCATTTCATGGTGAAAACAATCAATGCGGCAGCAAAGAGGCCATAAAAATAAGAGTCATGTGTTTCACAGTTTTCGCAAATTGAATGGAATGGAAAGAATATCCACGAATTACCATGAATTACCATGAATTACCGCAACTGTAGGCGACGCTCTGGGTGTGGTATGGGTGAGTAGGCGTATATTACCCAAGCGTTGCCCCATATATTGTCAACTGTGTGACAAAAAGTGACCAAGTGACATAAAATGACATGAAGAGTCGACGACAAAGCTAGTTCCTAAGGCCCACAATGCCTACGTTGAAGTCTACTGTAGAAGAGAGCTGGGCCAGTTAGTGATAATACTTGAACATGTTTAACTTAGCGCAATGACGACGAGGACACATGAGAAGAGGCTGTGGTTTGTCTCCCCTTCTCTTGTGTCCTCGTCGTCATTGCGCTAAATTAAACATGTTCAAGTACGTTGAAGTCACCGATTTGTACATATGGTTTGTGCTTGTAGGTGCTTTATATTGTTATGTCACAATTATGACTTATGTTCGTCTATTGTAAATCATTTTATCCGCATACACACATATGTTTCGGCTATATCAACAGTTTTCTATATATCGTCAGAGCAGACAGCGAGAGCGCCAGCTAGGTCCTAAGGTCCATAAAGAGTACGTTGAAGTCGCCGACTAGCATAACGAGTTTGTTCTTGTATGTGTTTTATATTGTGTTGCAACAAATATGAGTGATATTAGTCTGTTCTTAAACCTGATGTTTCGATTTCACACTGTGTTGTGGCGTGCGCACGGACGCCGAACGGGTGGACAAGCCTCGGCCTTAAGGTGCTTCGCTCCTAAAACTTGAGTCAGCTCAGTCGGGGCGTGAAAAAAGTCACACAGAAACGTATTTTTCTGCGTCAATATACTGCTCCTGCTTTTTTTAAAGGGGCCATACAGCACTTTTCCAAATAACCATCAAACGATTTCATTATATGACTTCATTGCCTCACGAACCGACTGCAGCAAAAAAAAAAAGTTCAAAAATACGTCAAGTACAAGTGGAGCTACACTGATTTGCCGCACGCTTTAAGCACATTCGCTCGCCTTCCGCACAAGCAGACGATGACCTCTTAATCAGTTCATACGGCGGGGATCCAATGAACTATAGAGGTAGCTTGGAATTGTGGTTGAACTGAAAACAATGATCGAAAAAAAAAAAAGTGACTGCGCATAGAGTCGTAAAAGCTCAGCATTTTATTTCTTTTCGCGGCACGGAAACAGCTAGAGCAGGCAATGTTGACGGAAAACACACCTGCAGCACAGGCGATGAAAAGTTATGTGACGGGAGAGAAGGTTTAGGGGTGAACGAACATCTTAATGATCAATAATATTAATTGCTGGTCAGTATATGAGGCCCGCCAGTGCGGGCGACGCGGGATTAATTTCGACCTGATGAGGTTCTTTTATGTGCGCCTGAATCCAAGCACAAGAGTGTTCTTTGCATTTCGCTCGCAGCGAAATGCCGCCGTCGTGGCCGGGAATTGAACCCGCGCCCTCGAGCATCGCAAATTTATCACACTGTGGCCCGATGTAATGGTGTGGTTGCCTCTGTGACACATGTTTTTCATTTGTGCATGTTCCCTTGAGTTTTGTGTGTATTTATCAAAGGCGCATCCTTCACAGACAAAGTTTGTGACTTCTGTAACACCGAGTTCGCTTTGCCTACCACGCTGTTCGCGTTAGCTTTAAAGAAAGCTTTGATGAGTGCCTCGTCGAGCAGTGAGCACAAACAGCGGGGTGATCAAGAAGCTGCTCGAACCGCAGAGTAAGTCGTCCTGAGGCACTAGCCCTACTGACACCACCAGGGATAAGCAATGTGGGACGCTTTTAGTGATTTCACAGGCGCTCTACTTTCACGGGAACTTCGACATAACTGATTTTTCGCATTCCAAATGCGTTTTCGGGCATACCGACAAGATAGAGCATAAGCAAATGTTGCATGGCTTACCTATGACTTATTGAGAATGTCACACTCGATTTCACACTGCTTTTGTAATTTGATGTAAATGCGTAAAATTCTTTTAGCCTTACTTTATCCAGCGCATTCGCGGCTGACTAGATTGTTTCAGGGCTTATAACATCTGTGATCCAAGCACAGATAGGAGCAAAGAAAATACGCTTAAGAAGCTTGGAAATGTTTTATTTACGGTTTGCTTTTTCAGCATACGAGCTCACAACATTTTCATACACATTTCAGGGAAAAAACCTGGTACATAACAAAACACAAGAAAAGGCGAAAGATAGATATGCCTCTTCTATGACTCTTCCGCTCACCAGTGCGCACGTTTTCGTTATTTCCAGATACCCCGGTCAAGAAACATATTACCATGACTTTATAGGTGGGTGTCTGATTGATTTCGCCCATAAAACAATGGCAGAAATCTATAGGGGCAATAACTTCTGTAGCCAGTACAGGAAGACATCATTCGTATCGGCCCGTTATTCCTGAATTCCTGAATCAAAGCTTTGTAATATCTGAAACAAGCGAATATGAACATCCGGCGGGTGCAATGGGAGGTCCTATTTATTCTCAGCAAACGTGTGCGCTGCCGTATTTCAACGCTCAGCTAAAGGGCAGAGTACTTGGTGAGGTAAGCCTCTTAAACCAGAAATGTTTCTCCGCTCATTCTGACGTAAAGTGTAGCCTTTATACGTGACCTTAGTTACGCACTGCATCTTTATTCTTGAGCATTCCTTCTCAAAACGTTGCAGGAGTCACTCGTTCTTCAATATGAAGGTGTCATCAGTTCTTCCACTGATCGCAATCTTCGCAGGTAAGCAAGCTTCAACAACAGACTGCCTATATGCAAACATGCTGCACGAAGTAGGCATCGTGATATACCTGCAAATCTTTAAAGAGGCGGGAGCTTATACTTTTCTAATGCTAGTAAGAGCACTAATTGTATTATCCTGGTGGTTATACAAGCCTACGCGAGAAGCCTCGTTTTTTTTTTTATTTTGGCTAAGCCTGATGCACAGATGGAACGCTTGACCATAATCACTCCTAAAGTCATCATTTCTTGAAGTACCATTCCTCGTCAACAAATGCGACAGCTGCCCAATGAGAGGAACTGGAGCGACAGACAAAACTGTTCCGCATACACTATGTCGAAAACAGCGTTAAATCATCTTTTCTGATATATTGTCACGTAGTTGTGACGGTGACGATGGCGACAGTATGACTGGTAAATATGGAAATCCTCAGCGCGCGAACTTCTGCCACGAAAACGAAAACTCAAAGTACAAGCATGGCACTGACTGGGGCGGGCACAATTTCGGCTGTCGGCAGTCTGATCCTCCGTGAAGGGCGTCGGCTTTTATACATGCGTTATCGAGCCTTCCAGCGTTAGCACTGCTATTAGCCTCACATTCAGAAGAAACTCAACTGCTAACGCCCTGCTCGCAATCTAATCAATACATCCTACAACAATCGGGAAGCTCCCCATGCATACTAGCGCGACTTCCGCCGAGCTTCGGTAACACGTGTAACGGTAGCACAGAAATGAGTGCGCATACAATAAAGTTTCAGTAACACCTGCTTAATGTTGAAAATTTATGTTTTTTGTTTCATATTTATAATACTGTGTGCTTTGCCGCTAATCTTGCGAACTACTGTCCGTATCTGCGAAATCTTTGCATGAAAGCTACAGTTCAGAAAAAAAGTGCCCTCGAGTTTATCTATATACTCTCGTAATTTTAAGTACCAAAACCACGATACTGTTACCAGGGACGCCGTAGTGGAGGACTTCAGAAGTTTTGACCATCGGGTGTTTTTTAACGCGCACCTAAACCTAAGTACACGGGCCGCTAGCATTTCGTGTCCACCTAAATGCGGCGGTCGCGAGACTTTCAGCTCTTAATTCCTGGCTCTGTGTAGTCTATGTCTTGATTGACGATAAACACATGCCATGTAATCTACGTTTTATTAGTTGACAGTCGTGCCTGAATAAACTGGCGTATTTCTCTGACATAGCGCTAAAGCACTTCACGTACTTATGGACAGTCAGTGATTCGCAAACAATCAGTTGTTAAGTAGCACTGACAATTGGGCGAGATGGTACAGATACATGGCTTCAGAACGGCGCAACAAGGAAGACGAAACGACGCACGGCGCTTGTCTTCGTGTGACCTTTCGTGTTTTCGTCTTCCTTGTTGCGCCGTTATGAAATCAGTTGTTGCTTGCGCGTGGACAGCTGTTACTGTGCTGTAATTTGGCAAGTTGTCTTCTTTACAGCAGGTGCATATTTGTGCATGAGAAATGCCTTAGTCATATTGTGCCCTAAATGCTTGCAGTGTTCGTGGTCATTAAATGTGGAACCGTGGTGGCAGACCCAGAAGTTCTTTCTCGTGCCCGTAAGTAGCACACTTAAAGATTATGTTCTACGTATGCGTTTTGTATACCCATGTACTACTTTCTCAGAGGAAGTAATCTATAAATGGCACGTAGATTTGAAAGAGCAGAAGAAACGTAACCGGCTTGGTGCCTAATTTAAGCAATTCCCTTCGAAAACCTTTGGCCAGGCTAGTGGTAAATGTCTATATATCTAGAGATATACGCACATATCTTCAGTTTGTCCTTATGCAAAGCGTAGACAGGTCGCTGCTGCACATTGTTGAACTTCTTCCGTTAAAGAGACAAATTGATAGCAGCGATTTTGTCAAAGCAAAACAAAAGTAACGTGGAGGTGTCAGATTGCAAACGTCCATGCTAATGGTGTCGTCTATTATTTCAGGTCGTGCTAGTGGTTGCCCAGACATGGATGCCTGCTCGAGTAGCTGCCAGAGTGAAGGCAACCAAGGAGGGTTTTGCTTCCCGCCATACATTGGTTCCTGCTATTGCATCTAGAAAACTTGCTTGTTTTGCAAACACGTCAATAAAGATTTTTGCATCTTCTTCATATGCAGCATCCGCCTGGTTGCTAATGCTTTGACGTTGCAATGCTCGTGCAAAGGAATACCCAATGGCGACTTCCTGTTACGTTGTAGCATAGGAAAGGCAGATGCAGTGAAAATCGGGGGTGGTTGCTAATGCTTTGGCGTTGCAATGCTCGTGCAAAGAAATACCCAATGGCGACTTCCTATTACGTTGTAGCATAGGAAAGGCAGATTGAGTGAAAATCGGGGGTGCTAGAAGTGCGGAGAAAGAAGGAATGGGTGAGGGACTAGATAGGGGGCGTAAATGAGGAAGACGGTTTTACGACCTCAGCGCTATCTTCACACAGTACCGTGTCGGGGGAATTGATACCAAGTTTTCGAATATTGTGGAGTGGAAAGCTCAATTCGCCGGAAAGACGAAGATAGATCACGAAACCGGAACTAATCTTATTTCCGGGAGCTTCGGTGTTTATGCAGAAAGGTCTATGCGCACAACTGGTACGCTTGCTGCTCGTGAAGCAGTACTGGAAACATAGGTGAACTGATCGAACACACGCACGAGAAACTATGAGTAAGAGCGATTGAACAATAGAAAAAATTACACATCATCTCCCCCTACGGGCCACCATGGTGGGATGCCAAAGCATGGCGGGCGGTGCGCATCGAGTTTACGTTTCTATTACGTGAATTATGAGACCGTGGTTTTCGAGGCCTTTGAATTACCGCTTGCCGACGCTGACGATTGCGTTCGGCTTCCTAAACCTTCCTCTGATCTGCGGCGGTGGCGCTGCCGCTGCAACTAGCGCCCACTTTGACTTTGTTCATGACGTTTCGCACACCATTGTACAGAGAGAGAATGACGGAAGCATAGCGAACGCGCGCTTTCGCAGCCTCGCAGCTTCGAGATTCGCTTGCCGGCGTTGCCGTTTACGTTCAGCTTCGGGAGCGTCCATGGCGCCATTGCGAAGGAGAGTGCAACGGGATCGAGCGCGCGCCACATTATATACGAGCGCACAGCTGCGGCGGAAAGAGAAAAACTGGAGAGGAGGAACGAAGCGGAGGCAGCGCTCACGCCACCTCCTCCACCCACTTCCTCCCACCTCATCGCGCTCACACGAGGAGGGGGAGAGTTGGCGCATGCGCTGTATGAGTGCGGACGCCGCAGAACGGACACTGCCGCGGGCATAAGATGCTTTCGCTTCTACAAGGGCTCGTTTTGTCAATTCAAAGGGCTCGAGCCCATCTGAAGCGACCCCCATCGATCCCAGTATTTGCGCCCTATCATGTTGTGGGACAAGGCGCATGAAATGTTGTGGATGGTGAGATGCACAATTTAATTTGCTTAGCTAGGTCCTGGGAAATGATCCGTCGTTTAACCTCCTGTTTGGCATATATGCAAAATACGAAAACATACAGTAATCTCTTAGATTGTGCCAGTGTTAAAAACTTGGAGGCCGCTTAGCTTCACTTTCAAGAGTAGAACGCGATAGCATAATTGGCCCCATGAGCAGCGCCTAGGCTGTGTTCTATATTCGCTTGGCTTCTCAGCGGGCACCTGAACCGTGCTGCAAAGAAACGAACGTCTCTGCGAGTAACATGGGCCGTTGCAAGCTATCCGGGAATTCCTATTGCAACTAAAATTCCGAATTGCGCACTTCGCCATAATTCCTTCCCTTTGTCAATTGGCGAAGCACCCATTACGCGTTCGCAAGGTACCATGTGCAGCTGCACACTGTGTTGGTGCTTTTACTGATAATGATGATTCATTATGCCTGAGAGCTTTGTAATGGGTGGGCCTTTAAAAGATTTACTTGTTGCACAATTCACTTGTTTTGACTCAATGATGCGATTCTAAGCTTGTGCACGCAATATTACAAGCGTTGAGGAGACTCCTCTCACCTTCTCACTAGGTGATATTCATGCAGTTTTTTATTTGAAGCAACGTCAAGCAATGGCTTGGCTCTGAGGCAGAATACCTGCTTACCACGCAGAAGGCCCGGGTTCAATTTTCACTCGAACCGAGGCTATTTATTATTAAATTTATTTGAGTATTTCTCGATTTTCACGGACAGAGGTGACGTTTCGCTCACAACCGAGGACGCCGACGTCGCCACCCAGACCGGAATTTCTGCGAAACGAGCTCTTTAACGCAGAAAGCATCTGGTGTGCTTTAAATCTTGAAAACTTCGCGTCGCAGAGAAGATAGCCAGCATATCGTGAAGGTTTTCAGGGTGGCTCAATTTGTCGCATAGACATCCGATAAATTGAGCAGTTATTGCGGAGTTTATTGTTCAAAATGTCGTGGGAACGTAAAGCTCGCCTAAGTGCCTTTCACTTTGAAAACTTGTTGTTATTAAAACGAGGTAATTCCTGGTTGCAAAGTGGACTGAAGAAAAAGCACTTTCGGATAAAAGTGAGCCATATTCTGCAACTGTTTTAATCCAAGTGCGCCAGATTCATTAAACCAGCGCTGCGTCCTCTGTCGTGACAGAAAGAACCCAAATGGCCGCAGCCAATTTATTTCATTTGTGACCTAGCTTCTTTATGTCGTGCTTTCGCTCGACAATTGCTGTTTCTTGGGGACTTGGTACCTACTGCAGGAGGTGCTATTGTAGGCCAAAGCTCAAATGGAAGGAGCAAGAGGCCGACTTTCTTAATTTTGGGTGTCTGTTAGGGTTTCTTTTGAAAGTTTGCTCCACAGTATCATGTACTTTCGCTCCAAGATGGCATAATATGAAAACAGAAGTCTTCGTCTTTTTTGCGCAACTATTACGCCAGTATAAGCATGTTTCGGAAAAAAAACATGGTTGATCCCTCCGTCATAGGAATCGGTATAACACGAAAGTGAAACGTGTCTTCGCAGAAGTAGTGCTTATTGTACAGTGATATATGAGAGCTTGTAGAATGTCTATTCGTGTTTGGCAGCTACAGCACCGTTTTGACGTGGGTGCACCTATGTTGACGGCATGTCTCTATCGCGACGACTAACGCCCATGATCATGATTAAACCGGTGTGGTAGCTGACTTTGTGAACATATATTTGGACACAGCAAATCGTGAATCCCGCGTAAGGATGATATCAACAAGCTCATATTCAACATTGGTACCCGGTATGCACTTCTTCAAAGCGTCGTCAATTAAGGAGAAAAACGGCACGGTGCGCGCTTTCTAGCAATGTGTGACCGAGGCCTGCGCTCATGCATACACTACCACACACTACGCTTCAGCGACACTGGAGGTAGAGGTTCGTAGCCTGAGCCGCAAACGCGTCCGTCCCGCTGTGTTCTGTCTCGCAGGCGATAGTCTCGCTCCACCAAGGCTCGACATTCGCCCGTCGAAATCGCGTCCTTTCTGCAATGCGTATTGCAGCAGTTTTGTTAGTCGGTGCTCTCGGAATCGAAGCAGTCGGCGGCGGAGAAATCCCTTTGGTGCATGTGGAAGCTGCACTACTCCGATGAGCCGACGCACGCGAACACGAAGCAAAAGGCAAAGGAAGAACGTAACCAACGTAACTGCGTCAAGGGTGCCTCGTCAACGCCAGCGCGGCCAGTGTACCTCGCCGGTATCGAGACGCTGTAACCATGACCTGCGATATCGCGCGCAATCTCGGAGCAAGCGCTAGTACGTGTCGATCGTGAGCATTACTTCTTTTCACCTCTCACAGACGGCGGCACCGCCCCGCTCCACGCCGCCTACCTACACCGCCAGCAGAGAGCACCGTGCGAAAGAACATGTGTGAAAGATATAAGGCGCGTTCGCTTTGGTCTCACATCTGGCGAGTTAGCTTAATCGGTAGGGCGTAGGGTGCTTGCCGTCGCGGCCGCAAGATCGCGGTTCGATTCCCAACGGGGGATCTTTTTCTTGGTTTTTTTCTTTCTCGCCCGTTGGCGTCCATTTTATCAACGTCATATCCGTCACGGATGTATTTGGTGAGCCCCGGCATAAAACACTTTCGTGTTAAAAAACTGAAATGAAGTTATTGGGCGCCAATCTATCCCTTGAAGAAGAAGCGGTGATCCCAACGGTGGGGCTTTGACCGGCTAAAAGGAAGCTAAACAAAGAAGAGCTGCAGCATATTTGGAGGCTTTCAGTAGATGCCAGGAACAGTCCAGGACAGTGCGCTTGTTACCAGGAAGAATCACTGGCTATTCAAGCCATTGCGCCCATGCAACAAAGCAACACAACGAGAAACACACATGACAATGTTAATTTCGAAGAAAAATATTGCTCTATCTTTCAATTACTGTGATTTAGACGACTTTTTCGTAGCCAATGGATCTTTTTTCAGGTCCCAACAGCACCTTCAGCGAAGATCGCTGAAATCGAAACTGGGGGTCGCTGGCCTTTGAAATAGTCCGCCGCGTACCGATAGAAAATACAGGAGGCCTGGTAGTTTTCGGGAAAATTTGCAAACTTGCCACGCCAGGTGGCGCTTCTTCGCTCGTGTGAAGCACAGATTGTTGTGAGGATACAATCGGTACGAGGTGCTTCGAGGTCTGTGGAAGGCTGTAATGGTACCGGGGCTCACTTTTGGGAACTCAGTGGTGTGCATGAGGGCAGAGGTGCAATCGGGAATGGATACACATCAAATAACTGTGGGACGCCTCGCGTTGGCTGCTCACGGGAAGACGACAAATGAGGCTGTAAAGGGCGATATGGGATGGGCTGGTTTTGAGGCGAGGGAAGCTCAGAGCAAAATAAGGTTCGAAGAAAGGCTAAGGAATATGAAGGAGTGTAGATGGGAAGAGGTGTTCCGTTATTTGTATAGGAATAGCGTGGACACACAGTGGAGAAAAGAACTAGGAGGCTCACTAGTAAATATACGGCTGGTAGTGTAAGCAATATGTCAACAAAGAGCGTTAAGCGAAAAGTCAGAGAGGCGGAGAGGATTTACTGGACGGCAGCTATGGAGAAAAAAACGGCTTTGAGTAACTACCGAAAGGGCAAAAATGAAATAAGGAGGGAGGCATTTTACGAATGGGAAGCGCTTTACTGTTTGAAGCGAGATCGGGTTGCCTTAGAACGGGTAGTTATAAAGCGAGATTCAGTAAAGAAGAACAACAATACACGTGCTGCCGTGAAGATAAGGAAACGGCGGAGCATGTTCAGATTGAATGTGGAGATATCCACCCAGGTGTACGTTTGGGCACGAGCCTACATGGCGCCTTGGGTTTTAGACACAATGGTAAATTGAACACACCCGCGATATAAATAAGTAAGAGACAGTTCGAGTATTGGTGGCAAATAATTAGAGAGAAAGGACAAAAAATAAATATTGAAAAAATAAGGACATTCTGCCGTAAAGGGCAGAGAACGGGGCTGAAAATTTAAGTTATATTTTCTGGAGTAAGATAGTTATAATTGAACTAAAGATACTAGGCCAACACTAAGAAAAAGAAGAGTAAAGGTTTTTTTTTCGTCGAGCCTGGCGGCACACTTGTCACCGCCCGCTATAAAGGGGACGCTCAGAGCATCCATCCATCCAACCATCGCCGCGCTGAGTCATCCAAAAAACATGGCGCGCATCATGTCACCGCCGTCTTTCATGCGCAGACTACTCTCATGAAAAAGGTACATTGAATCCCTAATGAAATGTTTCATTCTATAAGAGCGGAGTACAATTATTTTCTTCTGAATACCGAGAATAGTGGGCTATATATATTTTAGCCGCAATATAGGTTTCAAGTGTTTGGTGACAGGAGCACACTGGCAAAAGATAGATAGAGCAGCCCGAACTATACTGTCCCTATCAAACTACTGCGTTTTTCTTATTTTCAATCAAAACCGACTTAGCTATTTTATAAAAAGATTAAAAAACACCACGTGGGTATGTCCAGGTAAGATCGAATGCGAGGTTTTTGGTCATCATTCCCGATTTTGATGAAAATTGCTGTAGGCCTAGGCATTACACACAAAACAAGGGTTTCTGAGTTAGTATAGCGAAAAAAAATTTGTTCGCCTCAAAAAAATACATACATTTTGGCCGCGAAAAAGACTTTTCCGCCGAATTCGCGATTTCTGAATTTTGAGTGCATCTAGGGAAGAAAGGTGCACTTCATGGTCACAACATTTATTCCCCTCAAAGAACTAGTGAAGTACAATCTTATGAGTATAATATTTTTTTTTCTTTTTAGTCGAAGAACTTTGGAAGAAAAAAATCACAAACTTGGCAAATCGCACAAGGTAACCTGTATTTCAGGAATTTGTCGCTGCACACAAGTTAAAGTTAGGATAATAAAAATCGGCACACATGAAATTTGGTACTTTCGCTCTCTCTTAAAGTAAGTTCTGTGGATTTATCGACCTTTGTATTCTCAATAACTGGGCTGAAACGGAACTGATTTACCAAAAACGCCGCAATTTGCAAATAATTTTCTGAATAAGACCATTTTTCATTTAAAAAATCCCTCTGACTCCTGGCCGACTCCTAGGCGGGGCCATAGGCCCGCCCCAACAACTCGCAGGACTCGGAATAAAGTTATTTCCTCCTCCTCTGATTGAAGTCAAGGACGTTCTACGATTCTGAATAAAAATATCTTTGCATTATCTACGTTGCTAACAAGTTATAATGCGTGAAGTGCGAAGTGTGAAATAATATAATCATAAGACTGCATTTCACTTGTTTATTGAGATAAAAAACTATTGAATTGAATTGAATTGAAGTTTATTGCCACATAGTTACAAAATATGTATACACAGCAAGGATGGTATGATAAAAGCTGCATATAGGCAGCTTGACTGGTCCCACCTCCCCATACAATAACAGCAGCAACATGACAAATATTCCCACTTGTAGTAATATTAAAATAAAAATACACAAAGCAAAGTGATAAGCATCAGCAAGAAACACACATTTTCAAGAAACACAAAAGCAAGGTTGATATTCATAATATTAGTTGAAGCAATGCGTTTTTAGGAACATAACGTATGTTTTCATCGCATAGTTTATATTTATTTAGAGTGGAGGGAAGACAGTAGGAAAGGGTTTGAAAACCATAGTTTGTGCGTGGTCGCGGAACTGCCCAATGTTCGGTTTAAGTGTGTCGTTTTAAGTGTGTCGGTTTAAGCGAGATGATTGGTTGGTTAAGAAGTTTGCGATGTTCCTAATATGGGTAGTACCCTTAGTCGTTTCACGTTTAAATGAACACATAAGCTGATACTCGGATAGATGGTCAACTCGGATAATTTTGAACTTTATAAACAGATCACGCGTATGGTCATTGTAGGGTACATCAGCAATAGCCCGTAAGGCTTGCTTCTGCAGTATGACTAGATGACCTAGTGATTGTTTTGTGCTGTTTGACCAAACGAGGTGACAATAACGCAGATGTGAAGCAAATAGTGCATTATATATCATGAGTTTCTGTTGTATTGGTAGCAGTCTCTGGCACCTGCGCAACATGCCTAAGGCTTTGCAAAGCTTAGATTTTAAGTAATCGGTATGGTGGTCCCAAGTCATCAGTTCATAAAAAATAACACCCAATGTTTTAACTGATGCAGAGAGTTCTACTTTTGAGTCATTTAGCGTAAGAGTCTTCGTAATATCACAAGGCGTAGATTTCGTTCTAAAAAGCACTGCTTTTGTCTTAGAGCAATTTAGCTGGAGCGAGTTTTTTACCGACCAACTATAGATTTTTCTTAGTACTTCATTTGCCAAATGTATAAGTTCGTCATCCTTGGTTCCTGAAATGAAGAAACTAGTATCATCTGCGTAAATAATGTAGTTAATGGAATCATGGACATTCACAATATCATTTATATATATGACAAATAAAAGTGGGCCCAGTATGCTGCCCTGAGGCACACCCTGCCTAATAGGTTTAAACGAAGAATAATGTCTATTTATTGATACGCATTGCTTCCTATCTGTAATGTAACTACTAATTAATTCTAAAACAATTCCGCGTATGCCATAACAATTTAATTTATCTAATAGGGTTGCATGATTTATTCTGTCAAATGCTTTTGAGAAGTCTAAGAATACTCCCAGTGTTAGTTTCCTAGCCTCAATACTGTTTAAAACTATTTCTTTTTGTTTAAGAAGAGCAGTTTCAGTCGAACAGCCTGATCTGAACCCATGTTGTGACGACGCTATTACGGAATGCTTGTCAAAGAAATTACTCATTCTTAGGAGGATAATTTTTTCTAAACCTTTAGAAAACAAGGGAAGAATTGATATAGGTCTATAATTGCCTAAATTATCTCTTTCACCACCTTTGTGTACCACAGTTACCCTTGCAACTTTCATATGTTGAGGAAAAATGCCAGTCGTTAATGCCATGTTGTAAATGTGAGTGAGGCAAGGTGTGATCAGGTCGATGACATGAAGGATTGGTGCAATCTTTAGCCCATTCACATCCTCACTTTTGCTTCGCCTGAATTTTTTGAACACGGTTAGAATTTCATTATCGTCAGTTTCATATAGATACAGAGAATGTGTTAGGGGGCTGGGTAAGTACAACAACGCATCTTGATCATGAGTGCTTTCAGCCAATGATAGAAAATATTCATTAAATTTATTTGCTAGGGCTTCATGTTTAAAGCTCTCGCTTCCTACTTTAAGCTCATTAACAGTAGAGGCGGGCCGCGATCGTGATAGGACAGAATTCAGCTTATTCCACATCTGCTTTACATCCACAATGCCATCAAACATTGAGTAGTAATAGTCGCGCTTAGCTTGTTTTAGCAACTTAGTCAAGTTATTACGGAATGTTTTAAACTCTTTCAACACGCCGAGGTCACGAGTGCACACAAATAAATGGTATAATGCATTCTTTTTCTTTATCATTTCGATTAGCTTAAACGAAATTCATGGTTTACGAGCTTGTTTTGGTTTTTTTGCTTGCTTATAAGGAAAATGTTTCCGATATACTGAGCACAAGGTATCAATAAACTGGTCATAGGCCTTTTCAGGTGAAGAACAAGACAGTATGTCATTCCAGCTTAACAAGCTTATTTCTTCACGGAAGCAAGATAGAGATCGTGGATTGATGTCTTGAAAGTAAATATCTCTTTCCACTGAATGTTTTTGTTCAGTTTGTAAACTAGTAATTAGATAGATTGGCAAATGATCACTAATCGTAATACTAATCGTACCATGATGTAGTATATCAGCAGTATTTGTTATAAATAAATCTATTAAAGTCGCTGTAGTAGCTGTAACGCGAGTTGGGGTAGTTACGACATTCGACAGGCTGTACGAAAGAAGCAGGTTGGAAAAGTCGGTTTGTTTGTTAGATGTTGTGAGCATGTCGATGTTCAGATCCCCTCCAAGCACTAAAGTATAATTGTTTTCATTTACGAACCTAAAGTATTCGTCTAAGAAGTGGAAAAAACTATTGATGCTGCCGTGAGGTGGTCTATAGACAACAGTAATGAGAATTTTTTCAGATTTCAAGCACATGATTTCAAATCTTCGCAGCTTCGAGACCAATCATCAACATACTCATAGCTGATACAAGCTTCAACATATATGCATACACCACCGCCCCGGCTTTTTCGGTTCATGTGAACCACATCATACCCATCTATACTCACAACATCGGCATCATTGGAGTACCAAGTTTCACTTAGCATAATGACCGAAAACTTGAAGCCAAATTCATAAAGAAAACTGCAAAACTCGCCCTCTTTAGAGCGCACTGACTGTACATTCAAATGTAAAAAACTTAGAGTCGATACACACCTATCCGCCAAAGTTGCAGTTAATTCACAGGGACTAGTACACTTCACAGCCATTTTGAAGCCAAATGTTCAGTAGGAGCCAAAAATGAAACATTGCAAAAAAGAAAAAGCAAGAAGAACAGTGGCATGAACATAAAGGTTAATAACGCTATACGTACAAAACCAATTTTTGACGAAAATGTTACAAAGCAGAACTCTTTAGGCCTGGTGCGCCCAACAGCAACACTATCACAGGGATGAATACATAAAAGTGACAATGGTGTGGTACAGGCTATAAGGCGTAAATAAACGGTACTGTTGAAAAAGGCGAACTTCATTAATAGTACCCGAGCTTCGTTTAGTCGGGCAGAGTGCATACATGTAGATCAGGAATGAAAGCTAAGCTAAAATCCACATAGTATCGGCAAATGTAATTAGCTTTTCGAACAAACATGCCTTTAATTATCCAGTGAAAAGTCACATGAACCACGAAGAACCACAAAAAGTTTGTATGCCTTGGCCCCATTTTATCAGTGGGCATAGGAAGAGTGAGCTCAATCAGAAGTACAGGGCACTTAAGTAACTTTGTCCAGGTCAGCATCACATGCAATATGTAGGACAGGCGATTGCTCCGATTTGCGCATGAGGATCTTCCCCTGCGACACCCAAACAAACTTCCATTCTTTTTCACGCCTTAGTTGGCGAGCTTTGCCCAACAGTCGCTTATTCTCAGCGCACAGGTGCTCGTTTATATAAACAGGGCTGTTCGTTTCAAAGCCCAAAGTGCCAGTGTTCAACCGGACGTGTCGTGCTGCAGAGAGAAATCTGTCTCGTGCAGACCGAGTCGTGAACTTTATGATGACATTTGATTTGTTCTTATCCATTTGAAGGAACACGATGCACAACATCAATGTCATTTTCAGTTATACTTGTATTAAAACACGTGGCAATCTGACCCACACTTTTTTTCAAGTCTTCATTAGCGACCAAAGGCAGCCCCTTCACTTCCAGGTTCATGTTTCTACTGTACTGTTTCATCTCTACTATTTCTCTTTTTGCCTCTTTCAATTCACTTTTTAGGTTGCTCATTTTCTTGTTTACATCGTTGATTCACAGCCGCGACCGCAGTGAGTTCGCGACGGAAAACGTCGACCTCTTTCTTAAATTGTTCAAAGCCTTCATTTACAAAACCAATGGAGTCACGGATGGTTCCAATTTCGCGGTGAATTTCTGCATTTGAGCTCGCAACTCCGCTAACGTCTCTTCTTGTGTCCGTCGCAAACGCCTCAAGCTTAGATGACAGGTCAATCAACACCTTAGCGACTTCCTTAATAGTACCTGGCTGCTTATCAGCAAGAGACTTCGTTACATCGCACAAGCTTCCAGCATTTGAAAGCGGCATAGCCTACAGGTAACACTCACACATACAATGCACTGGGACACTCGTGGCAGCAACAGCGACGATAGGAAATGAACTGTGCAAAAGCACAACGTAGGAAAATGCCACCAACCTGCAAAAATCCAGACAAGTTGAGTAGATGACGTGTGTACGTCGCCGCTGCTACTGCCAGAGTGAAACCAGCTGTACGGTGAAAACACCGCCCCCAAAACAGAAGCGATAAGCCGCAGTTACAGCAGCCTCAGGCAGATGGCGGGATGCACATAGCAGTCGCAGTCAGGTATAGGATGAAGCAACAGCCTCTGCAAAAATCCAGACAAGTTGATTAGATGACGTGTGTACGTCGCCGCTGCTACTGCCATTGTGACCAAGAACTCCACCGTTTTTTCCCTAGGTGCGCTCAAAATTCAGAAATTGTGATATTGGAGGAAAGGTGTTTTTTGCGACCAAAATTTATATATTTTTTTCAGGCAAACCAATTTTTTTTTCGCGGAACTAACTTCGACACCATTGTTCTGGGTCTAATACCTAGGCCTAAACTAAATTTCATTTAAATCAGGAATGGTGACAGGGACCTGTTAGATCTTATCTGGACACACCCTCCTATTAGATGCGAAGTATCTTAACGCGGAGCTCAATCCGGTGGTGGTGGTGTGCGGCGTGACCACCGTTACTGCGCATGCGCATACCCTCTCCACAAACCTCCTCTCCCATCTCCTCTCTACTTTCCATCTCCCATTCCCCTCTCCACTTTCCCTCTCCCCTTCCACTCTCCTCTTTCCCTCTCCCCTCCCCCTTTCCACTCTTCCTCTGCAACACAGGCTAGACATGCCGATATTCTCTCAAGCGCAACGCCACGATGAGCTAGAGCGCATGCGCGTCCCCTCCCCTTCTCTCTCCTCTCCTACGCTGCCCCCCTCTCGCCCGGCTGTCGACCGCGTTCCCCGCTCGCCCTGTGAGAATTAACGGCCAGGCTAGATGGAAGATACGACGCGCGTAGCGTCCCTCTTCGCGTTCCACGACGCGAGGTCGGTAGCATGCCCAACGAACGCCAACGGAACGCGATCGTGCAAGTGCTCCGGCTTCGCATCGCCTCATGGTCCCCTTTAGCGGGAGATGGTGTAATTTTATGCTCTTTCTACCCCTGAAAAGAACCAGACTTGTTATTGACAGCTTCCGCCTTCCGAGAAAGCGATTGAGCAACACTGATTAAGACTAGCAAATGGAAACTACTTTCAACCAGCGAAGAGTTTTATATTGTAGAACGTAAACCTCCCTTTCTTCTCATATCATCGCATGAGCGATCAGTTATCAAACCTGCGAATGAGCTGGGACGTGCTGGCATGGGAACACACAATTTGGGCTTTCCATTTCTAAGCGACTGACAAAATGAAGTTCTAGAGGCAGGGCATACTGATGCGGCTTCTTGAAGTCCAGCCTATGCCACTACAACGAAAATGAATTTAAACATTTTTGGCAACGCGTTCGTTCCAGAGAAGGTTAGCTCAGAAGTGTAGGAAAGGCCATAATTCAGCTTTTGGCGTACGATGACAAGCCGCGAGTGTTGCCTCCTTCACGCTACCGTCTTGATCTTCGGGAAGCGTGAGAATGTGTTAAGCAAACTGCGCACATGAAGTGCGCGCAACAAGGTCATTCCAAAGCACGTTTACCCCTTATTGGAAATGGACGACGTCATTGACAGTCTATAAGAAACAGCGTTCTTTTCATCACTTCTCTTGCGCTCGAGTTACTGGCACATATCGAAGAACAAGAGCGCCTGCTTCTCAAGCAAGACAAACCAGGCTGCTTTGCTGCTGTTACTCGTCCCCGGTTCCTGCACAAGATGGCCTCGGCCAGTACCGAGAACTTAGTTCCGACAACAGTTTAGGTGCCCGAATTTAAGGGGTACTGACATAAAAATCTTCGCCTGGAGTTCTTTTTTTCTTTTTTTGCAATGTGTTGCTGGATGCCAATTAGTCATAACGCGGCACACCGCTTGCTGGAGCGCGCGCCAGGTAATTAATTACAGTAAGTTTATTACCGACCAGTGTGAATTTCGGTTTGGGAGAGCTCAGAGAACGAAAAGCCGCATTGCGCAGCTAATGCCACCTAGCGTGTGAAACGCACACTGAACATTGACGAACTTCAGCGTACACGAAGAAGAACCTTCCTGCCGTCCACAATCCGCTATCTTCAGATTCATTCTCGCGTATTCAGACACGCACCGAAATCGAGGGCATAACATATTGCCACGTACGTTTCTTATCACTTTTGCTGCATTCGCCCACAACGGCTGTCGGCAACGCTCAGCGCAAACCGCGCCTCAGTCTTCGAGAAGCTTCACGATTGTTGTAGATGATTTTGTTAAGATTGCGCGCAAGACGCGAACGCTCGAGCTCATTCTAGAGATTGCGCAACCACCAGCGATATCGCTGGAAAGTTCGATAGCGCCGGTATAAAAGCCGACGCGCGTGACCGCTTGTCAGTTGATCGACGGACGACGCCCTGTTCGCCGCTATCATTGTACAGCGGGTATTGCTGTAGTTCTAGTTCTCATTTTCCCGGCCACAAGTTCGGCCAAATAAACAGTTTCATTCTGCAAACGCCGACTGCTGTCTTCGTCGACGTCACGACCACGTGACATCTGGTGGAGGTGCTGCTTCATGATCCGGACGCCACCGCGGAGCGCTGACCCAAGCTCAAGCCGCGAAGAAGACGACTCTAAGGACAACCCGGATCCTCGAACCAGCCGCCGGCAGAAAGGACTACCCCCCGAATACGAACCCCTACCGGACAGCACCAGGAGCTATGCTGCAGCAGCCCGCCGTCATGCTGCTCCTCCACGCCCACGCCGAGACGACACACCGCCGCAGTACCGTCGCCAGACGCCGCCGCCGCCCCCGACGCCCTACCGTCCACCTGTCGGCCAGACGCCGCCGCCGCCACCGACGCCCTACCACCCACCTGTCGGCCAGCGCTATACCCCGAGGAAGACCGATGTCTGGCGCGCCCCTGACAACCGCCCGCTCTGCTACCACTGCGGGGAGGCAGGCCACACGTACCGCCGCTGCCAGTACCGTCAGATGGGGCTACGCGGATTCGCCGTCAACGCGCCGCGCCCGCAGCCAGGCGAACGGCCTCGCGACATCGACGACTACCTCACCGGAACACAGTGGCAAGCACGACGACCTTCCCGCTCGCCGTCGCCCGGCCGTTACATGTCACCGCACCGCCGGCAGTACACTGGCCCAAACCGGGGCCGGTCGCCTAGCCCGTATCCGGAAAACTAAGGGCAGCAACCGATGGAGGTGCGGTTGCTGAACGACGAAATGCTGAAGATCCTCCGCCGTCGTCGACGACGCCACGACGAAGTTCCGAGCCCCCGCCGCAAGCCGAACGACGTCCTGAAGACGAAACTTTGCGACCGGAAGCAGAACTGACGACGCAACGCGGAAGCAGCGGTGCAAACCGACGTAGCCGTGACCCGACGCCGCGACATAACCGCAACGCAAGACGGCGGACTAGCGACCTCGACATTCTGATCGACGGCCACAACGTAACCGCTCTCGTCGATACTGGAGCCGACTATTCCGTCATCAGTGGGCCGTTCGCAGCAAAGTTGAAGAAAGTTAAGACTGCTTGGGAAGGCCCCGAGATCCGGACCGCTGGAGGTCATCTGATAACGCCGATTGGTGTCTGCACGGCGAGAGTCACCATCAATAACCAGACTTATCCTGCGAGCTTTGTAATCCTAAAAAACTGCTCCAGAGATGTGATACTTGGAATAGACTTCCTAAGTGACCACGGCGCCGTCATCGACCTGAGGTCTGAGTCGATAACACTAACCTCAGACAAAGCGCTACCGCCCCACGCGACGCCACGGAACCATGCACTGAATGTGATAGAAGAGCAGGTGACCGTTCCGCCGCGCTCCAGCGTCATTATTTCCGTCGGCACCGAAGAACCCGCAGACCTTGAAGGTGTCATCGAGGGCGATCAGCACCTACTTCTGAACCGTCAGGTTTGCGTCGCAAGAGGTATAGCCGAGCTGCGTCATGGCAAAGCAAAGGTAGTGTTGACGAACTTTAGCCACGAATATAGGCACCTCAACATTGGTACGACGGTTGCCTACATCGACGAATGTGTGGCCACCAGCAATGCTTTCGCCCTCTTCGATGCTGCCGAACCTGCTTCGACGAATCGAGGTCCCGAACCAGATTTCGACGTTAACCCGAGCCTTCCGAAGGTCAAGCAAGACCAGCTCAAAACGCTGCTCCTGCAATACAAGAACTGTTTCTCCTCGTCATCGCGGGTCCGACAGACGCCCCTTGCTAAGCATCGCATTCTAACAGAAGAAAATTCTCGACCACTCCGTCAGAGCCCCTACAGAGTTTCGACTCGAGAGCGCGACGCGATAAAGAGACAAGTCGACGAGATGCTACGCGACAACATCATCCAGCCGTCCAAGAGTCCCTGGGCGTCACCAGTGGTGTTAGTGAAGAAGAAGGACGGGACACTGCGCTTCTGCGTTGATTACCGGCGCCTGAACAAGATCACGAAGAAGGACGTGTACCCCCTCCCACGGATAGACGACACCCTTGATCGACTTCACAACGCGACGTACTTTTCGTCGATGGACCTCAAGACCGGCTACTGGCAGATCGAAGTAGACGAAAGAGACCGAGAAAAGACCGCTTTTATAACACCCGACGGCCTCTTTGAGTTCAAGGTCATGCCTTTCGGACTTTGCTCGGCACCTGCGACGTTCCAGAGCGTCATGGACACCGTACTGGCCGGATTGAAGTGGCAGTCGTGCCTTGTGTATTTGGACGACGTCGTCGTGTTTTCCTCGACCTTCGACGAGCATCTCCGGCGGCTTGAGGCAGTACTTCAAGCAATCAAGACCTCGGGACTGACCTTGAAGCCAGAAAAGTGCCGATTCGCGTATGACGAGCTCTTGTTTCTGGGTCATGTGATCGGCAAGTCTGGAGTGCGCCCAGACCCGCGGAAAACAGCTGCCATCGCCGACTTCGCGCCACCCACCGACAAGAAGGCCGTGCGCCGATTTCTCGGCTTATGCGCCTATTACAGACGCTTCGTCAAAAACTTTTCACGAATCGCCGAACCACTGACGCTTCTCACGAAGACTAACGTGGAATTCAGGTGGGAAACGGCGCAAGTGCAAGCCTTTCAAGAACTTAAACGACGCCTGCAGACGCCACCCATACTTGCGCATTTCGACGATTGCGCCGATACGGAAATCCACACCGACGCAAGCAGCGTAGGGACTCGGCGCCGTCCTTGTGCAGAAGACTGACGGGCAGGAAAGGGTCATCAGTTATGCTAGCCGGTCACTATCCAAGGCAGAAGCCAACTATTCCACAACAGAAAAGGAATGCCTTGCCATCATCTGGGCTACGTCAAAGTTTCGCCCCTACCTCTATGGCAGCCCTTCAAAGTTGTCAGTGACCATCACGCCTTATGTTGGCTAGCTAACTTGAAGGACCCTTCAGGTCGTCTCGCACGATGGAGTTTGAGGCTTCAAGAATTCGACATAACCGTCGTGTACAAGTCCGGACGAAAACACTCCGACGCCGACTGCCTGTCTCGTGCCCCCGTCGACGCGCCGCCGCAAGACGACGACGATGACTGTTTCCTAGGAACTATAAGTACCGATGACTTCGCCGAAAGGCAACGAGCCGACGCGGAACTGGGAGGCCTTATGGAGTACCTCGAGTGCAAGACCGCCGTTGTTCCGAAGGTATTCAAGCGAGGACTGCCGTCGTTTTTCTTACAGAACGGCGTTCTCCTGAAGAAGAACTTCTCGCCACTTCGAACCGAATACCTTCTTGTCGTGCCCTCATCATTGCGACCAGAAGTCCTACAGGCCCTACACGACGACCCGACGGCTGGACACCTTGGTGTTTCCCGCACGCTCGCCAGAATACAGGAAAAATACTACTGGCCACGCCTTGCTGCCGACGTCGCCCACTACGTTAAGACTTGCCGAGACTGCCAGCGACGGAAGACACCGCCGACTAGGCCAGCGGGACTTCTGCAGCCAATCGAACCACCTCACCGGCCGTTCCAGCAAATCGGGATGGACCTACTGGGGCCGTTCCCGACGTCGACTTCCGGCAATAAGTGGATCGTCGTAGCAACTGACTACCTCACCCGCTACGCCGAGACAAAGACCTTGCCCAAAGGCAGCGCCGCCGAGGTAGCCAAATTCTTCGTGGAGAACATCGTCTTGCGACATGGCGCCCCAGAGGTCCTTATCACAGACAGAGGTACCGCCTTTACTGCGGACCTAACTCAGGCGATTTTCAAATACAGCGAGACGAGCCACCGCCGCACCACCGCCTACCACCCGCAGACCAATGGCCTCACCGAGCGTCTAAATAAGACAATCGCCGACATGCTGGCCATGTACGTCGACGTTGAGCACAAGACGTGGGATGCCGTCCTTCCGTACGTGACCTTCGCTTACAACACGGCCGTCCAAGAAACGACGCAGATGACGCCGTACAAGTTGGTCTACGGAAGGAGCCCGGCGACGACACTCGACGCCATGCTACCGAACGTCACCGACGAAGAAAACCTCGACGCCGCCGCTTACTTACAACGTGCCGAAGAAGCTCGACAGCTCGCCCGCCTGCGCATCAAGACCCAGCAGCACACCGACAGCCGTCGCTACAATCTTCGACGACGCTTCGTGGAGTACCAGCCCGGCGACCGTGTCTGGGTCTGGACGCCAATACGACGACGCGGACTGAGCGAGAAGCTTCTTCGACGATACTTCGGACCGTACAGGGTACTTCGACGTCTCGGCGCACTCGACTACGAGGTTGTCCCCGACGGCATCACGAACTCTCAGAGGCGCCGAGCTCGACCAGAGGTCGTGCATGTGGTGCGCCTTAAACCGTACTATGCTCGTTAACTCACCTGAGGACTCTAAAGTTTGTGTGCTTAGTTTTCTTTAGTATTGCATGTATCCATGTTCTGTTTTTAAGCATCGGGACGATGCTTTTTTCAGAGGGGGGCATTGCCACGTACGTTTCTTATCACTTTTGCTGCATTCGCCCACAACGGCTGTCGGCAACGCTCAGCGAAAACCGCGCCTCAGTCTTCGAGAAGCTTCACGATTGTTGTAGATGATTTTGTTAAGATTGCGCGCAAGACGCGAACGCTCGAGCTCATTCTAGAGATTGCGCAACCACCAGCGATATCGCTGGAAAGTTCGATAGCGCCGGTATAAAAGCCGACGCGCGTGACCGCTTGTCAGTTGATCGACGGACGACGCCCTGTTCGCCGCTATCATTGTACAGCGGGTATTGCTGTAGTTCTAGTTCTCATTTTCCCGGCCACAAGTTCGGCCAAATAAACAGTTTCATTCTGCAAACGCCGACTGCTGTCTTCGTCGACGTCACGACCACGTGACAATATGAAATATTGAATTGCTACAGTTCTCCAAAATCAAGTAATGCGAAAATTCCCCTCAGTAAAATGGACACTAAAGCTCCAGCTTTAATTCTGGGAGACTTTAACGCACCTAGCGTCTTCTGGGGATACTCAAAAGAGTCTCCAAACCAGTCTGTTCGATATCAACCTTGCCACAAGTGAGCAGGATTTCGTACACGACGCCTACGGCGCATGTAACGTGGGGTCTAACGTGCTTTTTTCCGCACATCTGTTTTTTTTAAGTGGTCCAGAAATGCGAGGGCATAGCCCAGCCAGTTTATGCGGCTGGGTTCTCCTGCTCGAACTTGACTGCTGTGTCCGAAACCCTGCTTCCCCTGCTTCCCCTCCCCTCTCCACTTTCCATCTCCCCCCTCCTCTACCATACCTCTCTCCACTTCCTCTCTCCACTTCCCCTTTCCACTCTTCCTCTCCTCTCCTACCCTGCCCCCCTCTCGCCCGCCTGTCGACCGCGTTCCCCGCTCGCCCTGTGAGAATTAACGGCCAGGCTAGATAGAAGATACGACGCGCGTAGCGTCCCTCTTCGCGTTCCACGACGCGAGGTCGGTAGCATGCCCAACAAACGCCAACGGAACACGGTCGTGCAAGTGCTCTGGTTTCGCATCGCCTCATGGTCCCCTTTAGCGGGTGATGGTGTAATTTTTTTCATTGGTTCGCCTTTACCATTACGTCATGACAAAGGGTGGTCGAGTTGGACGCGCATGATAAAGATGGACAGCGGTACAGCTTACTTTTTATTCTTAGCTTGTAACCGACTATAGTTTATTATGACCGCGAGCTCTCGTGTATTGGTGCTCATGATTCTAAGGTAAGCGCGAAGGCTAACTGAATCGCTCGCTTCAGCATCCACCGCGCTGAGAGTAGAGACGCCTTCTTTGCTGGTGCCTCGTCGTTGCAAAGTGCATTGTCGTTGCACCAAATGACGGTACACAGATGGGGCCTTCCGCCTTTTACTTAATGGAATGTTGTGCGAAAACGCGTTCTTAAATAATGTGCAAAGGATAATGATGTTCTCAATGTACGATACATACAGTACTAAACAGAATTTGACCATGCACTGGCGCTTCACTAAAGCCTTAGAGAGCGAAAAGAGAACAATGAGCGACATGGCTGCGCTCACGATCGGGGCTCGCACTTTCATTCGCGGCGAGAGCAAGACAGTCTAGCCCGCGCCATACCCGCGCTTCGTTATCGAATCTTGGTCTTTTGTCGGCTCCTTGGTCTGTAGACTCCTTGGCCTCCAGCCGACCACTGGATATAAGCCCATATTCGGCGCGCATAATTTGAAGCCGGCTAGTTGCTCTCTGAGATGGACACAGCGGTTTTTTTGTGTCTGTGGCAGGCCTAGCCGTATAATTCACGAGTTTTTCCCCATTTTTCATTGTTAGTGGTTCTGGTGTGCTCCCTCGTCGCCTTCGGTATATCGCCTGCGTGAGAAGGTCGCGGTTCGGTGTTTCCCAGGTTTGTTGATTTTCTTTTTTTAAAGACGATAGTCTTTCTTGGGATACTTAAACAGAGAAATTTTGGTATGTCTGTCTGTCTTTCTGTTTGCCGGCACGTCACTCGATTCAGCCACTCGGCCAAAGTTGAACCACTTGCCCAAGGGCCAGCCATCTTGAACGGCTGACTAGGTTCTACTTGTGTACATTGTCGATCAAAAAGCAAGCATTCCGCATATATGAGGCGCCACATCACTAGGTAAGTATTAGGTGGTATGTTCCTTTATTAGAAAATGCATACATACGTAATTCTAAAGACCCTAGTTTCTTAAGCTGCGCTGAAAATGCGACTGCGCTGAAACGTGCCTTCCTCCGTGCCCTCTACAAGAGCTCATTGTTGTGTTTCGGTTTCGGTTCTGTATTGCACTGTCCGAATTCCATAGGGCACCGCTCTGGCATTCGTGTTTTACCCAGGCGGCGTGTACATAAAAGAGCGTGTGGATAGTACTCTTCAAGTGCGGGCGTTTCTTCTGCTTCAGCGCTTCGCGCCAAGCCGCGTGTTCGGGCTGGCTGGCGTCCCCGCCGGTCGCGTTGGTCACCGCCGGTCCTCGCCTGCTGATGCGCCGGGTCTACCAGCCCGCAACACAGAACTCATGTTTCCCGACGTGTTGCCAAATGGCGTCCATATCTCACGCAGCGCATCTTCTATTGTCTTTAGACGACATTTGCAGCGAAGCACGCAGATACGCGGCCAATTTTTTTGGCGTTTCAATGGGGACTCGTCTCTTGACGCGCCGAGCAGCCTGGAGGACTGATAAGCGCCAGCCAGGAATTGGGCACGAAGCGGAAGTCGGCAGTGAGCAGCCACAATTCACGACACTGCCTCGTCACCTTTGGGCCAGATCGCTGCTTTTTCACGAGCATTGCTCAATGATTAGGTGAAGTTTATGACTGGTTTGTATGTGCTACACCTATTGAGAATATCGGCTCATAATATTCCAAAGAAATAGCTTAAATTTGGCAGCTGAGATAGCTATAAAACATACACACGTGTGATTTAAACTTAGCCGAGTCTTCTGCACGCGTGTTAACATAATTTTCCTGTACACGTGCATAATATTTTGCGACGTACCCTTTTCATGTATACGTTTCGTAGAGGAACACAAAAATAGGCAAGAACAGCATTTGTTTTGTACTTTAAAAAACTATCAAAACATTCGGTAAGCCATCGAATCAGTACATGCATATAAATATAGCAGTACATTTTTTCACTGTTTTTCTTCAACAGAAGTTCAAGGGTGAACGACGAAACCACGAACTTTCACGCACGAAAAACGAATATGGGAATACCACGTGCGCTGCGCAGAATATTCTGAGAATTGCTTTTGACGCACGTACACGAAATAGCGTACGGCAGTATGTCGACCGGAGTTCGGGGAAGCGTTTATCAGTAGTCATCACCATTGGAACAGTCATTTTCTTTTTCATTTCCGAAGTTAGACGTTGTAAAAGCCACGTCGCTAAAATATTTCTCGAGCCCTTGTTAGTAGTACTACAAGCGTGGTAGCCATTTGATTTGCCTGTTTTTCAGATTCACTAAAGGAAATATCTCAATTAAGCTTCACAAAAAAAAAATGTCGAATGCGTTCCAGCTTTCTGAACTTACCCATTGGCCCACGGTTCACGTGGCTAAGGGTTTCTAGCGTACGACCTGTAAAGATGGAATGACCATTGATTTGGTTTTGTTAGAAACCCTATATGGGACTTCTGTGGCCACAGGCTTTTAGACGGCATATTCCACCGGTGGCGAATCGGAAGAATGAATCATGTTACAGGCATTTGGTGCGGCACAATTTTGCAGAACTTTAAGCACGATTCTTTAAAGCGCTTGTGTTGTTGCAAGAAGCAATTCCCTCCCCACATGACATCTGCAACATGTATTTCAGAATGTCCCTTGTTCCCTGTAATTTCCGTTGATTCTGATGTTTATTTATCTGAAGAATGATGGCAAATCTCACAAATGACCTAAGGCTGCCCGCCTTCCTCTCTCACGTGGCAAGACGCGCAATCTAATGCGAGCAGTAGGCCCTCGAAGACTTGGGCATTTGTTACGAGCCGAAAGCGGCCCTTAGGTAAAATATATATGCAACATTGGCAAGTATAAATAAAGCATAACCCGATCTCTGAGCCAAAGAGACAGTGAAATGCGCATCTTCCATGCAAAGTTTGCAACTGCCTACCTGTACAGGCAGTTGCGTCGCATACAGTTGTGTACAAGCAGTTGTGTTGTACTACAAGCTGTGTCGCCGCCGTTCCTTATGGGTTAGCTGCCATGATGCTCCTGCGTGTTACGCACTCTTTCTGATGTGCTACATGGCGCAAAAGCACGCAGCTGCAACGTATCCACTTATGTAGCTACACACGACAATCCTGCAGAGCGCTGTTCATGCTGCTGCAGCTGCTGTTACATATTATCACGAATAGTCGGAGAGCACATTGTGATGGTGAGCACCATGAAACTTACCACTGTTTGTACATACGCATGACAAAATTCTACGAGTTTTCCCTTTTTACAATAAAAAAATATGTGCAACTACGTAGGAGCACCACCTAGTGCGGCTGCAGCTGATCATGATGTAGAATATGAAGCATTAGACTAGAGTGAAGTAAGGGCATTATCTTTGGCTGTGCAGCGTGGTCGCTTGTGTCAGTGTGGGATGATGTTTTAGCATAGGTGGTTACCCGATGAACAAGCTCTAGGAACTTGTTCATCAGTTGTCCTGCATCTTTCTTTGTAGTTCTTTTGGTTGTTCGCTGGTAATACGAAAGCATTCATTCGAACAGCATATGTGGGCGTGAGGCAATTCCGTAGAATGTAGAAACGCCACGAAGCTTCAAGATAGCAGAAGGCAAACCGCTACGGGCAAGGCACTGGCATGTGAACGCCAGTTAAGGCACTCTCATGTACAGAGTTTTGACATTGAAGTGATAGCATGCCTGTCTCATTCACATCGCATTTTATTGCATGATGTCTTTAAATAGAAAGAAAGGTGCCATATGAACAAGTTCTGCTGATTCTGGAAAGTACGCAAGTCCTGCGATTCATTATTAGGTGCATGCGTTTGGTTATCTTACAGCAACGCTATTCTTGGGTCGTCGCCGGTATTTTTCAGGTTATTGTGCTGGCCACTGTGTCGCCCGGTATTGAGCCCCTTGCAAATACAGCGGTCGAGTGTGCAGTTCAGGTTCATTGTGCGAGTTCTCCATATTGAACTGGCACGATTGGGAACCTCTTCTGTACCCCGCTATCAAACTGAATACATTGCTTTTCATTTTTTTTCGAATTTGACTCGCAACAGTTACTCTAAATTTATTGTCCCCAATATAATACTTGATGCGTCCGGATACGAAGTGCAGTGGTATAAGTGAACTAGGTTGGTCAGCTCTTGCAAAAAATTCAATCAATATGGTCCTTCATTATAGGTAGGGCGATACTTTACTAAGGAAGAATAGAAATGGACAAACCACAGAAGCCTCTGATTTGTCATTTTGGTATTTGTCCTCAGCAAAGTACGGCGCTACCTAAAATGAAGGATCGGTACCAACAGGCCGAATAAAAATGTCGGTTAAGACTCAGTCTTCACCGTCCCTTCAAGCGTCTATTGAATATCATCAGCAGTGAGAAAATTCTAAAATGCAAGGCAGCAGGTGCTTCTGACGTCATTTTAAAATCAACATCTGCGTTTCCGCTAATCAAAACCGTTTTCCAATCTGAAGAGACAGCTACTGTCTTCACATACGTGGAGTTCCTGCGCATAGCATAGAACTGTAACATTTACCGAGATGTATTTTAACAGCGAACCTGTTGAAGCTGTCAGTAACTTGTTCTCCGTCAAATACAATTGCAACGGTGGGTATGCCTGCCGCGAATTGTTCAAGCCCCACTACTGAGTACAGCAGATGCGAGTGTTAAACGAAAACTGCGGTCGGTGTAGTGAACCATATGAAACACGCGAAGGAGAGAGTGAGAGAAAGGAAAGCAGAAAAGGAGAGAGAAAAATAGAGAGAAGTAATGGAAGAAAGTCATAAAGAGATATAAAGAGAGAGAATGAGATTGAAATGGACAGACACGAAAAAGAAATACAACATCATAAAGAAAGAAAGAAAGAAAGAAAGAAAGAAAGAAAGAAAGAAAGAAAGAAAGAAAGAAAGAAAGAAATAAAGAAAGAAAGGAAGAAAGAAAGAAAGAAAGAAGGATGGGCACCCAGCTACGTTCATTCTTCAGGCTTGGCACCACTCGTGCGAAGTTGGAACAACTTATAATGCGATAGCCTTAAAGAGGTCGTCTCGCAGAACTTCCGGTGTCGGCATCGGTCTCGGCGTCGGCGTCGTTGGTTTTCAGCGAAAAATCAGCGTTGTTTCTCAGCCAGAAATCGAAATACATGCTACTAAATAAAGAGTAAAAATGTTTGGTTTGAGAGGGGGTTTTCTACGACAGAGCTACGCCCGTGCTCGCAATTGCTTGTGAAAAAATTACTCGCAATTCACAAGCAATTGCTCGCAATTGCTTGTGAAGTATTGCGAGGAGTGTTATTAAAACATGTATCTAATATTGCGTTCACCAGGCTTCAAAACACAGCTTAAGGCCTAGCCGTGACAATGTGTTCAGTCCTTCATTAACGAGCACAAACCCGTATATAATACAGCGGTACGAAGCACAAACCAAAGTAAAGACAAGAAAAAAGGAAACTATAGCCGTGCCTGGGCATTGTGGAATGGCAAATACACGATTGGCTGAAGAAATTCGTACAGTAGTTGCGTTTATTACTGTCTAGCATTTTACACCCGAGGAGCCGAGTGCAAAACAATAAAGCGAACAAAAAAACAGCAAGATGCTGAACTCATTTTTCGATACCGTTTTCGATTCTGTTGTACAGGTTCGCTTGCGAGCGACCTCTTTCAAGACGAAAGCTACGACGATTTGACATGGGTAAATAATATCCAGTCCAAAATATTTACAAATCTTGCGGGGATGAGGCTAGTGCAATGCATCAGCTGGAGATTGATGGAGTGTTCACAGCACTTGAGATTTTGTCAGGAGTCATGAAGCCTTATCAGAAAGTGTTCTCTTCCAACACTTGTGTTGCACCGCGGGCACAACACATCCATGTGGTTCTCAGGTATTCGAATGATTCAAGCATTGGTGTGCACCACAGTGGCTACTGCACTCAGCGTTGTGGCTTTGGATGAAAACCCAATACCGGTAAATTATTCTGTATTTTTTTTTCATTTATTTCTTTATGCTAATAATTGTCTTACGTAACGGAGAAACGAGCCGAGAATTTTCTTGTGAACTTGCATAGAAGAGCTTACGCTTCGTAAAGCTCTTACCGCGTTTTATATAGTATCGCTGGGAATAAGTATTTTAGGTACGGAACACTTTAGTGGCCCATGATGTCATATTGTGTCGTATACTGTACTCGCTTGGCGTAACGCAGGTGAAATCACGCGTGGCATAGTCAAGTGTCGCAAATTTTGAACGCTCGCGCGAAGGGCAAGTAATCTTCTTGTTCTTCGAGGGCCTTGCAGATGGTATTAAGTGGGGAGCACTTAGGCGCCCGGACTGTCGTATGCTGTCGTCTCTTGGCGTAACGCGCCCAAAACCACGTATTAAATAGAATAAAAAAACACGTAGAAAACTGAGAAACTGCTCTTGGAGAAGATTTTCACGGTGCTGCATGGTCCGTCAGAAAAAAAAAATTATGCATTTGCACTCAGTGTGAAAACTCTAGGATGTGCGGAGCAGTGATTCGCCTGTCCTTCAGCGACAAACTCAAGGAGCGGGTGTTGAGGCCCTGCTTGGTAAGACATCATTATGTGAACTCAAACTGCACTTGGGACGAGATACCAGAGTAGAAGTACCCAGCACAAACGCAGCCTGTGAGCGTCGCGGAAGGATCCGCGTTCCTTCAGTGACGACGCTCGCGTTCATGCACGAGTGCGACCTGATGTTCCAAACGCGCAGCCTGCTAGGTCTGCACTGGGAAAAAGGAAAGCTTCATTTGGGGGGCAGTGGCGCCCTCTCCGCCTTTTACTTTGCCTACTTCTTTCTCTGAGTCACTCCTCGTCGCCCTCATTTCATTCTTCGTCCAATTGCTATTTTATACTTTACACAGCTGTGCTATGCCCTGACTCTCCTCTGCTCCTCACCTTCACTTCACTTTCCCAAACCCTTGCTATATTTGGCTATGCTATACATAGATTTGCCTGCCTGAAAACCAATCGACTATATCAGGTGACAGGATACTCCTTTCCTCATTCCCATCCTTCTCAACCTCGCTTTATTTACCTGCCCCCTTTCTATATATCGCTATGATATAAGTGGCTCTGCAACACCTTGTTCTGCCTGCCTGACGCTATACGCGACTATGATTAAAACACTGCGCAACAGTTAATAGGACAAAATAATTTAGGGGGGACACGCGGTATGAATTGGAAACGACTAGCGCAAGCTCTCAACTGAAATTATTGAAAACTATGAAGGAAAAGAGAACTCTACGAAACGGAACGAACACTTTACGACGAGGGAGGGGACGACGATCCTTCCGAACTGTCTTCTGATGCTACAGGTGGATTTAGTAGCGGGTATGGCGATGACTCATGAAGTTTTCTCCCGAGTTCGCTGGGTTAATTGCTACATGTCGCTTCTGATAAATTCGCTTTCCGTCACGGTTCGGAGAATGGAGCTTAAACTGACGTATGCGCTTTGCTGGTTCGATATGTGGAAGGCTTCCGATATTTGGCGAGAGGTTTTATCCTTTGAGTTTTCCAAAACTGTACCTCGTGGTCTCTCAGGACCGCCTGAGAACCCTTCCCATGGACGACCCGTTTCTTATTAGGAACTCGGACAGTGTTGAATTCCTCGAAACAACCTCTTGTTCCTCAAGTTTTCCACTAGACGGGAAGGATCTGTACTATACCGTCCACAAATGGCGGCTCACGGAGCAGTAGCAGATTTTATCGGTGAATTTGGAAGCGTAAGACTTACAAACCAATGTGGGGATAAGTATAGCGAACTCCAGGAAAGTTTTTGAACTGTACCTAGGCTCGTTGTTCATAGAATACAATAGCAATATATACAAGCAAGTCGATGGCATATGCATCGGATCGCTCTTGGATGATACCTATGACCCGGTCACCCCAGCAGTCCCACACATGTTCTTGGTGGTAGGAGACAGGAATGTTCACAAGTGTCAAGCGACCGACATTGTGAAGTGGTTCAACATATGTCCACGACTACCTCGTTTTCTTAGACCAGCCACGAGATAGATTCAACGTGGAAACAGTAGTCAAGATGTTCGAAGAAGCACACGAGGGTTTGCAATTCACTCACGAATTTGTCACCAAACACGCTCTGCAATAGTTACGCATTAATGTAGAACAAGAAAGGAACCACTTGTGCTACATGTACCGAACGAGAGGAGAAAAGGGCATACTTCGCTTTGAGTCTGCGCGCAGAAGCTAGTCAAGAAGGAGCTCGCTAACGCATACAAGACACAAGCGATCACAAGACCTTGTGCATACAGATGTAACGAAAGCTTTAACATGCAGGTACAGCGCCTACAAAAAGCGGATACCCAAACAGCGTGCTGGTATCAAATGGAGAAATATGCTTGACGAGACAAAACGAAAGGAGAGCACAGAACCCATGAGGCATAAGAAAAAGCCTGTAGTGGTCCCATACGTTTGCAAACAATCTCATAAATTGAAGAAAAGAGGAGCAGGCACAGCTGGCTGTTGTATTCTCAGCTCCAGTCAAGCTGAAAGGAATGTGCAAGAAAGTGAACGACCTGGAATCAAAGACATAAGAATGCCAAACACGTCATTCGAATAAATATGTTAAATGTGATGTAGGCATTGTGTACACATTCGCACTGACATGTGGCAAGGCATTTGGGGCAACTGGAAAGGTACATCAACGAACGGCTCAAAAAGCATCGCTATGCATGCCAGAAAACGGCAATTTGAGAGAAACTTTCAATATACTGCAGAGAGTGTGGCTGTAGCCCAATATTCGAAAAAAAAAATAATAAAACAACACGTTAAATATGTGAAGCCTTCGAAGTATCAAATCAGCAAATCGCATCCGTCAGTTCAAGCTTCATTTTGCCAACCCCGACAGCAGTCGAATGAATCAGAAACAACGCGTAGCAATTAACCCAGCCAACTCGGGAAAGAACTTCATGGGTCATCGAAATATCCAGTAATAAATCCATGCGAAGCATCAGAAGGCAGTTCGGCAAGAAAGTCGTCCACTCCCTCGTCGTAATCTGGTCATTATCTTTCCTAGAGTTCTGTTTTCCTATATGTTTTTCAATAATTTCAGTTGATAGTTTGCTCCAGTCGTGTCCGCTTCGTAACATGTGTCCTCCCAAGCTTATTTTCTCACATTAACTTTAAGGGCAGTATTGTAGTCATAGTCATGTATAACGGTAGGCAGGCAGAACCACGTGTTGCACAGCCACTTATAGCGATGTATACGAAGAGGGCACGAAAATGAAGTGACTGTTAGGAGGATGGAAATGAGGAATGGAGTATGCTGCCATCGTATGCTGTGACCTCATATCGTCGATTGATGTCAACCTGGCAAGACGATATATAGCATAGTCAAATATAGCAAGGGTTTGGGAAAGGAAAGTGAGGGTGATGAGCTGGGAAGGTCACTGAGCATAGCATAGCCGTCTATAGTAGAGCTCAGCATTTGGACGGAAAATTAAAATAAGGGCGAGGAGGAGTGATGTGAGAGAGGGAAGGAGGGAAAGCAAGAGGTGGAGAGGACGACTCTGTGTCACAAACTTCGGAAATGAAAAAAAAAATAGTGCTGCTGTGGTGAGCGTTGGCAAGCGCTTCCGAGAACTCCAGTCGACATACTGCCGTACCCTATATTATATGCATGCGTCAAACGAATTTGGCAGAATATTCCATGCAGCGCACGTGGTATGCCCAGAATCATTCTTCATGCGTCAATGTTCGTGGTGTTGTCATTCACCCATCTGCTATTGTTGAAAAGAATATATAAATATTTGAACCGCAATATTTATATGTTGTGTTTTGTCTAGGAGAGCCAAATGCACTTTAACTGAAACTGAGAATAACGCACTTTTTTGCTACTGCAGATATGGTCGGGCATGCTCCAATATTTCTTTTGTCAGTGTGTTCCTGTTTCATAAATAATTCAAATCTATATTGTGGCTAAAATCTACATAACCCACTATCGTCGGTGTTCCGGAGTAAACTCTGTGTTCGGCTCCTATAGGTTGGAACATTTCGTTTGGGCTAGAACTAGCTCGTAAAAGAGGTCTAAAACGATTCGAATGTGCAACATAACAATATTGTGCGCTAAAATTAGCATCCTCCTTGTGCTTCCGTCGGTGGCGTGCTTCGTCGCATGCGCGTAATGACGATGACTTGACTTGAAGAGCGAGTGGTGCTTTGTTGCAAAAGGCGCCCTATTCTGGGCTGGCAGCATCATTTTCATGTTCTTGGCATCTATTTAAGGCCTTGAAAAGTCCTCGAGCTCTTCTTCTTCTTCTGAACTCGTTTTATGCTGTGTTGTTGCGGATTAATTCTTCTTCTTCGAAGAATAGATTGGTGCTCAATATCTTCATTTCTTATATCTTTTAATTCTTTTATATCAAATATACCGTCCTGGAGTGCAATAACGACATGGTACGTAGCGTTAAACTAGAAAGGAAACTAAGAGGCGAAAAGAAGCAGTAAATTCGGCCTCTTACTCTTTATGTTCGAGTCTTGCCCTACTACATCATGTCCTTCAGTAAGTGCCAACTCGCCCTAACAAAACTAATTGTGGAACGCGAAGCCGATAGCAAAACAACGAGGATACAAATGGAACAGATTGGATGAGACCATGTTGGCTGTTTTGGTCACGAACCAGGCCGAACCAGGCGAAACACCGAATGCAACCAGGCAGCATACCAGAACCACTAACAATATAAAATGGGGGAAAAACTCGCGAATGAAACAGCTGCGTTTGGCATGAAAGAAAACCCGGTGTCCATCTCTGATAGCAATCAGCCGACCCTAAATTACGAAGGCCAAATGTGGACATATGTCTAGTGCTCGCCTTGACGCCAAGGAGTCGAGAGACCAAGCAGGCGAGGGGAGACCAAGAAGTCGAAATGAAGCGCGGGCTACGACTGCCTTGCTCTCGCCGCGCACCAAAGCGCGAGCCCCGAGCGTGAGCGCACTCATGTCGCTCTTTGTTCCCTTTTTGCTCTGCTTGGCCGGTGCACCATAGTACTTGGGCTTTACTGAAGCGCCCGTGCATGGTCAAATTCTGTTTAGTACTGTATGTATTGTACGTTGTTTGAGAACATCATTATCCTTTGCACGCTATTTAAAAGCGCGTTCTCGCACAACTTTCTATTATATGAAAGGCGGAAGGCCCCCTCTGCGTACCGTAATTTGGTGCAACGACAATGCACATTGCAACGACGAGGCACCAGCAAAGAAGGCGGTCTTCTCTCAGCGCTGTGGACGCGGAAGCGAGCGATTTAGCATTCGCGCTTGCTTCTTGATGACGTGGACTATGACAAACGAGCTGGCTGTAATCGCAACATCCCCAATAAACTGTGTGTGTACCGGTTTCAGTGGTGCAAGCGCATGCAGATATACATAAATTTCATTCACGTAAACGCGCCTCATTTTACAAGATTATCACAAGGGAAGGCCCACCTAAAAGGACATCACATATTTGAGGGCACCTAGATATATTAAGTCGAGTAGCAAAGAAATTTGATGTAGAGAAATTTCTGGATACTCTAACATCTTTTTGTGCAATTTCTCTTACTATTTTCAGTGCCGCTGCGAAGGTTTTCCGCTCATGTTACGGCTAATATGGGGAACTAAATTCCGCATCGTTTCCTCACTTCGCGCTAGGGGTGTCAAGCCTGAAGGAAGCGCGGAGGTGGGCTGCCTTCCTTGTTTCCCTTTATTTTTCTCGCTCTTTCTTTTACTCTCATCGCTCTGGTCATTCATTTTTTTTAGTTCTATTTATTTCTTTCTCTGTTTATGTATTTCTCTCTATTTCAGGCTCCCTCTCTTTCTTTCCCTTTCTGTGTTCATTCCCCTATTTTCTCTCTAAGTCTGTCTATGGCTATGTTTTACTCTCTCCCCTCCTCCTTTCTCTCCTCCTCACACTCACATCTTTCCACATAACCCCGACTTCCCTTTCCCTACCCCTTGTTATACTATACTATGCAACGCCTTGATAGCCGCGTGGTTATGACGCTCTCCTTCGGGTGGCTGTCACGCGGGTTCGAATTCCGCCGCGCCAAGAAATATTTTGCCAATAACTTCTCTCTTTTTATTATTGCGACAGCAATTTTATCGACACTCTGGGCTGGTTTTTGCCATCGCCGTCGCCGCCGTCATGCACCGTATATGTATAAGTATGCATACATATATATAAAAGTCCAAAGAAAAATAATTCAGAAAAATGCTTCCGAAGCGCGTAATCGAACCAAAGACCTTTCGCACCGCAGCGCGTGGCGCTAACCACTACGCCACAAAGCGCAGATCCCTCAGGTAGCTAACAGCGAGCGTTATATACACACCCTTTACCGCTGGCAGGACTCGGAGACAACAGGCGCTTATAAGCGTTTCTTCATTACCAGCCAGATGGCGCGAGGAGCGCAACAGGCGCATTTAAATGTCGTCGGCCAGCTCGCTCGCTTCTTCTAATATTTCCGCACGGAGAACCTTGCCCTTTCGCTGTCTGCTCGCGCGGTCGTTGCTGCCGTGGGGCAGATGCTTCTGCAGCGTAGCAGCCCGTCCATCACGGGCCGCTTTTGTTGATATCGCATTCCTTGCTTGTGAACTGTGACTTTTTTAAAGACGATAGTCTTTCTTGGGGAACTTAAACGCAGAAATTTTGGTCTGTCTTTCACTCTGTCCTTCTGTCTGTCTTTCTGTCTGTCTTTCTGTTTGTCGGCACGTCCCTCGATTCAACCACTCGGCCAAAGTTGGACCACTTGCCCAAGGGCCAGCCATCGTGAACGGCTGACTAGGTTCATACTTGTGTACATTGTTGATCAAAAAACGCCAGGCCTGCGCTGAAGCCGCAGCACAGTCACAGCGAAAGCTGGAAGAGCGGCGTTTCAAGAGCCCGTTGTAAGCTTTCTTGGGGCTACAATACAAGTACACTAGAAAGGTACCCGCTACGCCATAAATCAAATTTTCGTGAAGTTGGGAAGCGCCTACTAAGCCATTATTCGTCATTCTGCGGAGAAGCGAGGCACCAGCTACACGTCTGCAAGGGATTATGTGCACTTTTGTTGACGCGATGCCTGATGACGATGAAGAATTACGGCTCAGCCCTTTGTAATGGGTTGGAAGCTTTAAACGGCCCACCAGTTATGTAATTTGCACTGGGTGACGCCCGGTCGCTATTTCCATCTGCCGTCATGCTGTATAACATACGCTGACGTGGGAGAGAGACGGGGGAGGGGTGCGAAGAACTTTACTGAGACCCCGAGGAAATGGATCATGCGCTTATGGGCTTCCTTGGCAACCAATACAAGTGCTCTTGCGAGGAACCCACTACGCTATAAATCATTGCAATTTTTGAGAACTGAGATAACTGATATTTATTCTCCAACCAAAGTTACGAAGACACGTAAAAACCCGACGTTTCGGAACCAGCTCGGTTCCTTCCTCAGGGGGGACTGCGGCGGCTTGGCAGCGGCCTCTTTAAGGCACTCTCGCGGTGGTTAACGACCCCACGCATTACCGAGGAGTGTAGCCCATGCGCATACACCGGGGGGAGAGTTCCGAGTGAACGGTTGATATTTTGAGTGGTCCTCTGTATATGCCACGACTCCAGTAGTAACCTCCTCCTCCACTTGGTTTCACATTCGAGGATGGCGGTTCCGTTGAAGTCTATTCTGTGGTCGAACGTCTCTGCGTGCTCGGCGACGGCGCTGCGTTCTTTGTTGAGTTTACGGACGTCGTTGACGTGTTGCCTAATCCGTTCGGGGAAGTTTTTGGTCTCGCCGATGTATGACGAGGGGCAGTCGGCACACGGTATTTTGTAAACGACGCCGGGCGCCCTGTCCTTTGTTGGTCGGTCTTTCGGGCGGGGAAGGAAGCGGCCCAGCGTGCATGAAGGCACGTGCGCGATGTGCACGCCTTCTTTTCTAAAAATCCGAGCCAACGCCTCGCTGGCTCCCTGGACGTATGGGACCGACACGCGTTTCGGAGAGCTGTTCGTCAATGCTGGCTGGGAGTCGCGTAACCTCTTTTTCTCTGCGCGGCGGGCGACGGATCGAATGAAATTTCTGGGATAACCGTTTTTTCTGAGGTCCGCAATTACGCGGGCCTCTTCTTTCCGGCGTTCCGTGTCAGTGGAACAAATTCTTTTTGGCTCTCTGAAGTAATGTGGACACAACGGAGGCCTTGTGGGTGGAGGGATGGGACGAATCGTATTGAAGGTATCTGCCGGTGTGCGTCGGCTTCCTGTAAACGGAGAACTCCAAGTCACTGCCCCTTCTTGCCACCTGGACGTCGAGAAAGGGGAGGGTGCGGTCGCGTTCACACTCGACCGTGAACTGTATGGCTGAGTGAACGGAATTTAGGTGCAGTCTGAAGTTTTCAATTTCAGATGTCTTCACGACACAAAAGCAATCGTCCACGTAGCGAAGAAAGAGCTTGGGTCGCGGCGAGAAGGAGCCAAGTGCTTCCCTTTCTATATGTTCCATGGTCAGGTTTGCCATTGTGACGGAGATGGAGGCTCCCATTGCGGTTCCACTGTTTTGCCTGAAGATTGTTCCTTTGTAGGAAAAATACGTGCTGGACAGGCAGAATTCCAGTAGGCGGCAGAGTTCGTCAACAGTGAGTGGGGTCCTTTGACTCAAGCCATCGTCACCCTCAAGAGCAGCACGGGCACAGGATACAGATAAGGGTACCGGCACATTGGTGAACAAAGATACGACGTCGAACGAGACCAGGCTCTCGTCTTCGTCGATGCTCACCTCTGATGCTAGCTGCACGAAGTGGCTGGAGTCGCGGACATGAGTTGGGGTATTCCGGGTGAGAGGGGCGATGATTCGGTGCAGGAAGCTTGAAAGGGCTCGGCATGGAGAGGAAGTGAAGTCGACGATCGGTCGGAGGGGGGCGCCAGGCTTGTGAATTTTGGGTAGTCCGTAGAAACCCGGTGCGGAGCCGTTGCGGCAGATTAGACTTAGGTAGAGTGCTTTTAATTGTGGGTGGTGCTTGAAAATTTCGGAGAGTAGCTTGTTTAGCTGAGTCTGAGTTTGCTTCGTCGGATCCTTTTTTAGCTGCGTATATGCGTCACCCTCTAAAAGGGCCGAAATCTTCCGGTCATAGTCCCGGCTGTCCAACACCACCGTTGAGTTGCCCTTGTCAGCGGGGAGGATGACAATGCTCTGATCTTGTCGGAGTTCCCGAAGGGCTTTGCTCTCTTCTGCGGTCAAGTTCTTTTTCCCTTGTGACGGCAATTTCGAAAGGATTCCAATTGATTTTAGTCTAATTTCTTCTCTGGCGCTTGGCCTCACACTCTGGACGGCTTCCTCTACAGCCGCGACGACTTTCGATAAACGGGGCGTCGTTGACACGTTATACCCGTGTCCCTTTGCCAGAACAGAAGTTTCCCGATTAGTGAGTGGGCGGGATGACAAATTGGTGACAAACCTGGGGTTTGGGTTGCCTTGGGGCGAACCCCGGTCCAACAGGTGAGAAAGTTTCCTATCCTGCGCGGTCCGATGCCTGTCTGCAGACGACGCCGCCACGGAGTCCGCGAATGCGTCGATCGGAGGCATCAATCCAGGGATGCGGTGCTGAAGTTTACGTTTGGCGAAGAACAGGTCTAATTCCTTTTTCCGTAGAGAGGCGTTGATTTCGTGCAGGCGGGCGTTGACCAGCCGTTCTTCTGCTCTCATGACGATTTCCATACCTTCGGGGGTCGAGACAGGGCGTTTGAGGCGTAGGCTTTGAGGGACGACTTTCCTATCTTTGCAGGTGCGATTGAAGTCCAGATGAGTTTTGAAGACTGATATTCCCTCCTTGATGCGTATGTAGCGCTTGACTAGCTGCATGGTATCGCGGCCGAAGTCCTGGCTGATTGAACTGAAGGTAAACATTGGACAGAAGTCTGTCTGGTTGGGTAAGTAAACTGAGATAACTGATATTTATTCTCCAACCAAAGTTACGAAGACACGTAAAAACCCGACGTTTCGGAACCAGCTCGGTTCCTTCCTCAGGGGGGACTGCGGCGGCTTGGCAGCGGCCTCTTTAAGGCACTCTCGCGGCGGTTAACGACCCCACGCATTACCGAGGAGCGTAGCCCATGCGCATACACCGGGGGGAGAGTTCCGAGTGAACGGTTGATATTTTGAGTGGTCCTCTGTATATGCCACGACTCCAGTAGTAACCTCTCCGAAACGCGTGTCGGTCCCATACGTCCAGGGAGCCAGCGAGGCGTTGGCTCGGATTTTTAGAAAAGAAGGCGTGCACATCGCGCACGTGCCTTCATGCACGCTGGGCCGCTTCCTTCCCCGCCCGAAAGACCGACCAACAAAGGACAGGGCGCCCGGCGTCGTTTACAAAATACCGTGTGCCGACTGCCCCTCGTCATACATCGGCGAGACCAAAAACTTCCCCGAACGGATTAGGCAACACGTCAACGACGTCCGTAAACTCAACAAAGAACGCAGCGCCGTCGCCGAGCACGCAGAGACGTTCGACCACAGAATAGACTTCAACGGAACCGCCATCCTCGAATGTGAAACCAAGTGGAGGAGGAGGTTACTACTGGAGTCGTGGCATATACAGAGGACCACTCAAAATATCAACCGTTCACTCGGAACTCTCCCCCCGGTGTATGCGCATGGGCTACGCTCCTCGGTAATGCGTGGGGTCGTTAACCGCCGCGAGAGTGCCTTAAAGAGGCCGCTGCCAAGCCGCCGCAGTCCCCCCTGAGGAAGGAACCGAGCTGGTTCCGAAACGTCGGGTTTTTACGTGTCTTCGTAACTTTGGTTGGAGAATAAATATCAGTTATCTCAGTTTACTTACCCAACCAGACAGACTTCTGTCCAATGTTTACCTTCAGTTCAATTTTTGAGAAGTAGGGCAGCTGGCACTGTGCCATTTTTCGTCATTCTACGGAGAGCCGTGCTATCTGCTAAACGCATGCAAGGCATTATGCGCACTTTGTTGATGCTGTGCCTGATGACGACGAAGAATTATGGCAGAGACCTTTGTAATGGGTTGGAAGCAATCAACAACCTACTCGTTGCGCAATTCGCATTGTGTGACGCCTGGTTATAGAATTCGCGTTGTGCGACGCTTGGTGCTTATTTTACTCTTCTGCCACGCTATATTGCATATGCTAATGTGGTTCGTTCCCGACACGAAGCCTGTATAGGACCTTTTTGCAAAGCAGTTTCAACCACCGGCATGGCTCAGAGGTTGAATACTGGGCTCAAACGCAGAGGGCCCAGGTTCGAACCTCGTTCCATCCTGGAATTTTTTCTTATCTCGTTTTTTTTTCTTATTTCGAGCGATACTGGTTACGGACACCGGCGGCGGCGGCAGCGGCGGCGGCGACGGCAGCGGCGGCGGCGGCGGCGGCGGCGGCGGACAACTACGGCGCCAAAAACGGCCGCTTAAATGATCTCATAACAGCTTTCGCTGTAAAAGCAAACATTACGCATATCTGAGGCGCAACATCACTAGGTAAGCATTAGACGGTGTGTTCCTTTAACAGAAAATACGTAGATACGCAATTTTAAAGACCTTGATGGTATGCGTTTAACGTTGAGACAGTAACGCGTTTATTAAAGGATTGCCACAGCTGAAGCGATCAGCGCTCCAAGCCGAGCAAGCGCGAGCGCCAACAGCCACCGTCTTCGTCTTCTTCTTTCGCAGGCGTTCTTGTCTGCGCCGTACCATGTTACAAATCACTCCCCCGCGGAAAAGGAGCCATCCTGGCGACCTGAGGAACAGGTACAGCTGGTGGGTCATAATGCGGCTTCAGTCGATCGACGTGAACAGTCTCGCGGCCGCGACGACGGCGGCCCGTAGATGATTGAACAGGCTCAATCATATAGTTAACTGGGGATGCTTGACGTAGGACGCGGTAGGGGCCTTCGTACTTAGGCAGTAGCTTTGTGGAAAGGCCAGGAGTGGAGGAGGGAACGCGAAGCCACACCAACGTTCCAGGCGAATACGACTGAGGAGGCAGGTTTTCGTCGTCACGGTCCTTCTGGCCCTACTCGCCCTACAATGTTACAACCCTAGTTTCTTAAGCTGCGCTGAAAATGCGACTGCGCTGAAACTTGTCTTCCTCCGTGCTCTCGGCACAAGCTCATGTTGTGTTTCGGTTTCGGTTCAGTATTGCATTGTACGAATGACAGGGGGCGCCGCTCTGGCATTGCTGCTTTACCCAGGCGACGTGTAAATAAAAGAGTGTGTGGAGAGTACTCGTTGAGTGCGGACGTTTCTTCTCCTTCGGCGCATCGCGCCAAACAGCGTGTTCAGGCTGGCCGGCGTCCCCACCGGTCGCGTTGGTCACCGCCGGTCTTCGCCTGCCGCTGCACCGGGAGTACCAGCCCGCAACACAGCACTCGTGTTTCCCGACGTATTGCCAGATGGCGTCCATATCTCACGCAGCGCCTCTTCTATCGTCTTTAGACGACATTTGCAGCGAAGCACGCAGATACGCGGCCAATTTTTTTCTTTCGATCTCTTTGTTTCTCTTTTTCTTTCTCTCTCTCTGTACTCGTTCTGTCGCTCGTCAAAGTCATCGCATCTCACGCCAGATAATTCCGCACACGTGTTAGCGAAGCAGATGTTGAAGAATATGGAGAGGAAAGAGATGACGAAGACAACACGTGCCGGTTTAGGATAATGAGAGTTTTCTGTTCGCTCTGAATAGACTAGCGGTCGGCCTAAAGAGCTCAGCTGTTAGGAAAATCCTTGTTTTATTTCCGCAGAAATATCGCACAATAGTAATTGTTCAAAATTAAGCCTTTTCTGTTGTATGTTTCCGTATTTACCTCACTAAGCAACGTGTATCACTTCTACTCCCCGGGCTCTGCGTCAAAGACGTGACGTACACATTCATCGATTTGGTTTTAGTGTCATTGTTTAGAAACCTTCAGAGCCATCGTTATTGTTTTGGTTGGTTTCGTTTTTTTCTGTCGTCACAGTACATACGTGTAGCGGTTAGGTCTAAAAAGTTGAAAAAGCATCCAGATTGTGAGCGTTTTGAACATTTCATTAACGACCTGCACATCTGTTATTTAGTTAATAATTAGAGCGCGGCTTACCTCTTTTTTTTTGCGGCGAAAGAAACTGCAAAATATTAGGGACAGTGGCGGGGTTATGTAAACGTGTATTACAAAGTGAAGCAGCAAAAAATAGCAACAGGAAGGGAGGCGTCAGACAGGACGACGCGCTACTGGCAACTGAAGTTTACTGAAAAGGACCGAAACGATATTGCCACGCGCTTCTTCTTCTATTAGGGGCGAAACACCTTTGGGTCATGGTTTGTCGGCATGCATCTTGCATCATCGTCTGCTGTCGCGGTGTGTATCGCCGTCTGCTGCTGGGACGGTCCATTTCTTCAGCGCAAGAGAAGGCACCATATCCTCATCGCTCGCCGTTTGGCGAGACAGAGCAAACGACGCGTGTTGACTATGAGAATGCTTTTTCTCCGATGAACGCAGAACTACCACCTCGGAAAGAACGAGAATGCGCCCTCGCCCGCGAGAGACAACGCCGAAGCAGGCAGCGTCACCTAGCGAGTTTCTGAATTTAAAGACAACGACTGCTCGCGCTGTACAAACGTTCGCCGTCCACCCCTATATATATATGTTTAGGCACTGGATCTTGACCTGCAATGCAGTGCCGGTGAGAGATTTCTCTTGTGCGTAATTGCACAATAAAGATTCGCAGCGTGCACGTTAACTAAAAGCGGACAACGGGTCTTTGTGTCGAATCTTTCTTCTCTCTCATTGCGCATTAGCTGTCATTTTGCTGTGGGACACACCGGCTCACATTGCATGCTTCGCCCCTCCCCAGTTTTTTATGTAACCTGACCCATCACACGTGTGGCCACCATCTTGCGCACCTCCCGCCGGATTGTCGAACATTTCCGATTATATTAAACTGTTCTGGGAAGCTTGAGCGCGCAACGCGAACTGTATTTTTTTTTTAACTAACGCGGCCACAGACACAAAGCCTGAAATATTCATATGCGATGGCATCGCATAAGGAGCGCCCCACGAAAAATTTACATTTCGACCATCTGAACATATCTCTATTTCTAGAAGACTGCCTGTGTCGCTGCAGAATAAACTTAGAACAATTTCATCAGGGTACTTCAACAGACACACAAATATTAACATGTTACCTCTCATCTAAAGGCAAGCTTTTCTGTGGTTAATTACAATAACGGTGAATGTGTCAGCAAGGAGTTCAATAGCTGGCACTTCCTCTTATTCTGCCGACAGATCGTTTGATTCTCTCCCTCTCTCTCTCTTTATGTATATACACGGCGTAAGCAACATTCGTCCTGTGTGTTGAGCAGACACGGAGAAGATAGGCTGCAAGTCTTTTCTCATGACGCAGAATAGGTCACGCTTAGTGTAACTTATTTTGGCCTTGTGCTGGCTCTAAAGAGCACGCAGAGATATTACCGTTTACAAGCATCAGAGCATTTGGCCGGTAAGAATTCCTGAATCTTTTCATTGTAATTTAGCAATATATCCAAAGGCTGCATATTGCATTCTGAACTGTTTAACTGCACCAGGCTGTTGCCAAGATGTGCCCTTAGAAAAATAAAATTATGTGCCACGCTTTGGCGTGAGTATTGGCAATTGTATATGTTGTTTTCATTTGTTAGTTGAGTTATTAATAGACTAGGAGCTGCAGTGTGTTGAATAAGATATCAGGTAAATCAGTTGTCTTGTATGTTACAATCAAACAAATGCTTATATATATGAACGCTGCATATGCCGCTAACGCGCTGAATGAAGATATACATTGAAAGTTTGATTGTCTTGCTATGAAATGTGCAAGTACTCTTGCATTTTTTAGTTAACGTTCTTAATTAAGATAGTGCCAAGAAGTTTTGGACACTGCCCCTCCAGAAATTTTGGACATTCCTTGTACTACACCACGTTAACTAAACGGGTGGCGTTTCCAAAATAGAAACTATATGTCGATATATCAGCGAAGCATCAAGAGTTTAAAAGTAAGAATGATTAGATGCTACTGTCTTTGAACAATACGCTAAATAACCGAACTCGTTTGCTACTTCGTTACTGAGTTAAAGGAATGCCTTTTCAAGAACAAGTGGTGAAGCCGGACTTCAGGAGGAGTTATTCAGTTTCCCACCAGAGGGCAAGTTAAATCTCAATGTACTAGGGTGCATCGATGCTCTTCCACTACCGCCGCTCTGTGGAGGGTGGTGACACTGCATCATGTCGGTGCCCACTCCTCGGCAGCGGGCGGCTGGCGCGCTGTTGCAAAAAAGTCACAGTTTCACCTCAAGGTTGAAGCAACGAATGCGATAGCAAGAAATTGGAATGCCACAGGAAGAACGGCAGGCACCTAGAAACATGCCTGGCGCTGCTCAAACACAAAGGACGCAGGACAAGGGAACACATAAGGCTAGTGCGAACTAACAAATGCCACAGCTCGACACTTGTAGTGCACTGCTGAAGCATAAGGAAGGGCACAGGAAAAGGGAGCAGGAAAAGGGCGCACAGGTATACGCAGGACGAGCGCGAACTGTCACAAGTGGAACTTCAACTAGCCACTACTTTGGCGCTTCTAGCTAGCAGCTCACTCCTTTCGCAAGCGCGGCCGCTGGCGCGAGCAATTTGACCTTCGTGCGGTCTATAGCGTGAACGCAAACTTTGCGGTGAAAGCACACGGCGTACAAAACTCCCCCTCATCAGATAAGCGCGCTAGCACGATCGATCACGCCCTGTATGTCAAAGTACAAGTCGAAGGCGCACATTTTAATTCCGGCGAAACACCAGAGATATTTAGAAGTGGGGACCCAAGAAATCAGCCCAACCCTGGGCCAATCAACCCGATCTTGTACTTGCTGCGGCCGGGCTATACGCGTGAACTTGATATATTCTGCCCATCTGAACGTCTGTCTTTCCCTCGCGCGTTTGCCTTCTCTTGGAATCAAATATCGTATGCTTAATCACCAGCGGTTATTTTGCCTACGGACTACATGCCCTGCCCATGTCAATTTCTTCTTCTTGATTTTGACTAAACTGTTGCACCGACCCACTCTGCTCTCTTCTTGCCCCTTAGGGTTACACCTGTCATTTTCCTTTCAATTGCTCGCTGCGCCGTCCTCAATTTAACTTGAACCCTAGAGATAGATAGAAACGGTGAAAGTGGGTCTCGGTCGGAGAAGAACGTGTTTCGCATTTCGTAAAACTCAATGACTACGCATCCTTTATAGAACTCCCGATGTCGATTTCGCGCCCGTCAGCTCCACTGGCCACCAAGCTTCACCGAGTGCAATGAACAAAAGTTTCTAAGTAAAGCTGTTGTAACTCACGGATGTCGGTGTCGGACGCGAAAAATCTTGGCGCCAGAGAGCGCACACGAATGCGACCCTCGAAGGAGCTCTAATCATGTGCGTATTATATGCGCCGTTTTCAAAAAAAAATGACGCTCTTTTGATCGTGGGCTTTTGGCGATCAGCCGTTCCTGATACAGCAGTGTGATCTTTTATAGATATGACTTGTTATTCAACGTTGCTACATTTTATTGTTGCCTGGATATGACCGCATGACCGCAGTTGTTGCCTTTAGCAACTGTAGTGCTGAGCTGCGAAGCACGTGGATGAAAGTCCGATTCCCGGCACGGAGGAAACAGCGATTTATAAATAAATAAATAAATAAATAAATAAATAAATAAATAAATAAAGTAAAAAAGAAAGAAAGAGAAAGCATTACGTCTGGCAGGCCCGCGCGAAGCTTCGCTTGTCCTCATTTTCTCAATAAGGCAAGGGATCCTGAATTTTTCTTTCCAAATGATATCACAAACAGCAAGTGATTAGCGAGAATCAATATACAAACATTTTCACAATGCTGCATTCTTCTTGGTTGCAGGAGGAGATAATTTCCTTTGACTGTCAATATACCGAAAGAATATTCGCCTGACATATGGCGCTCCTGAGTATGATAGCGCTATTGCTGTTTTTCGCACCCTATATTAATTGTCAGAAAACGACAGAAACCGGCGCTAGCAAGACAGATCTTTCGAAGTACTGGAACCCTGTTCCTGTAAGCGTTCTGAAATTTATTAAGATATCTCTACAGTCTGAGGACGGTAAGGTTTACTACAGGTGCACATTTTCACAAATGTGTTTACTTGTAAAGAGGAAGTTATCCACTAACCTTTGCAATATTAACCTTTACTAAAATGGCACAAATTCACTTTTAAAATGGTAGTTACGGGAATAACCTTTAGTACCGGCTCACAATATCAAGCGTTCACACGTAGCAATAAAGGTTACGTTGTACAGAACGCGGTATACTGTTCACACAAAACGGCTTGGAGGAGATTTTATGCAGCCACCGCTCTGCGCCTCTTCTTTCATTCGCTCTTCTTTCTTCGATGCATTCCAGGAAGTTACGCTCATAGCATGTTTTGATCAGGCAGGTGGGCCGCAGCAACGGAAGCACGACGGCTTTCTGCTCTTTTGCACTTCATGCTGAGCGCCCCTCGTGTTTTTTTCGCGCTTCCTTTTGCGGTTTTAATACACTGTCTTTATACGTACGCTAAGAAATGCGAACCTTTGCGGAAGACGTCACACGGTAGGTGGTTCGCGGAACACACGCGCTGGCGGAATTTAATAATTCAAGTGCATGGCTCTTATAGAAATTGATAATTACAGTGATCGAGTCCAAACGCGTCGCCTTCCGTTGCTACAAGAGGGAGCCAAAAATATTCGCATATTCGATGCGACTTCGCGTTAGCATTCAATACGGTAATGATGCCTCCACCACAAGTATTATTAACCCTTTCAGCGCTGGATTTTTTATGGTGCTGACCACAGTGGGGATCATTGAAGAAATACTCCTCCAGTAATTAGCCGTTTTGGTTTCATTTCCGATGTGCTAGAGGAAATAATATTTTATGGTGTCACTTGACACCGCCAGGGACGCAAGGGTTAAAATGTGGTCTTCGCGTGAGTATCACTGTAGACCAGACATTTTGTTACAGTATCATGATATACCTGTCAGGCTATCCTCGCTTGGTCTGACTTCTCTGCAGTTTAAGCACTAGGTCGGCGTGAATAAAACAATTTCGAAATGGTCCGTAATGTGTCGCAGAAAGAGGATCGAAAAAAAAGACGCATGTAGCCTTTGTAAGGTGACACCTGGGTTGGTTGAGCACGGGTAGAGCGTTTATACTGAGTGGAGTCCCCTGCAAATAAGAGATGATCAGAGTCGTGCTTCTCCTTACGTATACTCATGTGTGCGTACAGTGCGGCATACCATAAGTGCTGGTACTTTGCCCATAAGCAGGACGAAGAAGCCCAGAGGGCAGCCAAAAAGAACGTGATTGGCAGCCCTTTACTTTTGCCACTTGGATTGGGCGTGGTATGTCTGCAATTCTGTAAGGCTACTACCTCCATCAAGGCACTAACACATACGTGCCGTATGTATAACAATACACGTGCAACACATCCGGCTTTCTCCTTTCCGTAAACCCAATACACTTTCTTCATTTCGTTCAGCTCATATGCATTTTCATGGTTCGACAGGTAACTGTGCCAGGGTTTGAAAAAGAAAACCACGGACCTAAATATAACACGTAATTGCACTTCAAAAATATGAGTTTTTTTGCTTTTTTGTGTGGGAGCAAAACACAATACTGAGATTGAAACCAGCTTTTGCAATATAGGGGCAATGTTCGATTTTCCTGAGCATGCGCTGTAGAACACGGCGTGTGAAGGCGACAGGACTGTGCACCTAAACAAAAAGTTATGTTAAAGAAGACTTCAGAAAGGGGACCAAATCAAGTATTGTACAAAACTGCTGCCATAGGGAATCGTATGAAAAAAGAGCATACATCATTGAAAAGAAAGTCGTATTTTATTCGTTTCACGCCTTCGAAGCAGAAGACCTCAAAGTTAGCTTGATAGTCAATAATACACAGAAGTTTATTGATTAGGTTTATAAATATTGATTCAGGGATTTGTCTAGCTAATAGAAGGCCGCCGGTATACAAAGTATTTCTCCTTGCTTTCATGTATTTATTTATTTATTTATTGTACCCTCAGGGCCCAAAGGCATTACAGAGAGGAGTGGCGGTACATAAAGAATACAATAAACAGCAAATCATAAAGGAGCAAAAAAGTAAAAATACAAAGTGGCTGGCGAAAACTCACAAGAAGACAAGGGAAAGTAGCAGCGGGAATAAACGAGAACAATTTTGATGATAAGAGAAAAAGAAATTATACAAAGAGTAACAATCTCAAATATATTCAATAGATAACAATTGTTTTACGAAACATATTAATATCTGCTATGCAAGCAATGTCATGGGGAAGGGGTGGTCAGCACAAACTTCCACAAGCAAGTGGTCGGCATAAGCAGTCATACCCTATCATGCTACACGCACAATCATGCTTCATGGTCAATATGTTGGTTGCTGATTCCGCAATCTCCCTGCTGGGCAGTGGATCCTAGAAGGAGAGAACCGGTGTTTTACACTATCGCAATGGTTACTCCCACACTGCACATAACTGCTGATAACATTACATTTATTACACCCATTTCCTCCCACCCCAACCAAAAAAAAAAGGGTGTCACCTTGACCAATACATAAATGCTCCTCAAATCTAGAGTCCAGTAATATACGCTTATCGGACAATAACAATTCTTAATTGAAAACGCACGTTAGTCACACATGTAATTTACTTCTGTTTAGCACGAGAGCCAGCAATCCAATAATGTAAGTGACAGTTCAGTAGCAGAAGCACGACACCAGGTGATTAGAAACAGAAGTAGTACAAAAAATATTTTTCAGTGACCATACTTAGCATTTCACGTGAAGCTTGAATAAGATCGTATCTAACAGTTTTCCTCGAGGTCCATATTCCACTTGACAGTCCATAACCTCGGCTGCACCAAACATAAGGCATAGCGGCGTCTGCAAGTTTCCAAGCTCCCTGACAGGAGATGCTCACAGCATGCCTTGGGCGGGATGTATGCTGTAATGAGTTTCAACGCAACACATTGAATATGGCAAAAAAATTATTTGTGCTGTCTACGTACCTTTAAACATTCAGGCTTTCACAGTTACATAACATATATTCTACTGATTTATCTTTCCTAATCACAATGACACGTTGCTTTCACCAAAGAACAGAACAGAAATAAAAACTGTTATGTTAGTGGCAGAGAACAAATTCTTATCGCCAAAAACTAAGAACATCCAAATTCATATCAACCACAGTGACCCCTGACCCTGTCCCTCTTTAGGACTCCATCTTTGTACAATTGACAGCATTCGTGCTATCTGAAAAATCGTTAGGCCACAGCGTAGCGCTTATTGCGTAACGTATCATTCTCAGCTGCCCTGTTTTGATAGCGACGCAGTCACACGTAATTTGATAGCGACGCAGTCGGAGCAAATACCGCAGATAACAATGCATTGCGTAAAAGATGGCGCAATTTATTTTTCTAACACAGCCCACCTCTTACAATAGTGTAACCATAAGCATGAATCAAGGTAATCTGAATTTTGAGTGCCGCACATTGTGATCTGTATGAGTGCAACTCGGGAACGAAGATGACTGCAGCATATATTTGTCCTAGGGAGTCAAGCTAAGAATAACAAACAGAAATTTAAAGTTTAACGAAAGCCAGTCTGTTTAGTATGATACATGGTGAAGGTAGAAAATCCGAGGCAGTGCGCCTACCGCAGAAACACACACACACACACACACACACACACACACACACACACACACACACACACACACACACACACACACACACACACACACACACAAGCACGCACGCACACACACACACACAACACACACACACACACACATGCATGAACACACCCACGTTGAAGTCTCGTTCACAAATAAAATTAAAGCGTGTTAGAGCGGTTCGCTTTAACCCTTTCAGCCCTGAATTTTTTTAACGGGTAGATAATTTTTTTTTTGTTGAGATTGCTTTTCTATCAGCTCAAGATCACGAAAATAATCTTTTTTGAGCATCCCATCAGTGTATGAGAAAAATAGCGCCATGTCCTATATATAGGACACCCGGGCTTAGTGGTTGTGAAGGGAAATATGGTGAATTTTGATATTGCTATTTATTTTACTCTGCTTACACCTGAAATCGTTGTGAAGCTAGCATTCCAACAACCATATATTAGTTACTGCGTTTGAAAGGTCCAAAAGCATGTTTTTGCACTCGTGACACAGTGCACTTCAATGCACTTGAATGGTCATTATCTAATTATTGGACGCTTTGTAAGTTCTAACATTATAATAGGTTGCCGAATCCTCCTCTAGTGCGCCGCAATTATTGTCGCCCGTGCCTGCATGGGTAAGCTGATGGAACTGCACTGCATCCTCGTTATCTTCAAGCCCTCTCATGCACCATTCTTACACTGCAGCAAACGTATTCAGATCAATTATGTACAATGTGATGTTGGGACCCCCTTGCAAATTAGCAAGAAATGCAGGCTGATTTCCCAAGGAGAGTAACAAGACATTTGAAGCAGACACAAGCGCTATGGCTCCGGGTCATCATGCAATGCATTCAAAGATCTCACAGCCACTAAGCCCTGGTGTCCTATATTTAGGACACGAACATTTTTCGGTGCAGTGGCCTAACCGGAAATGTTAGGGAAAGCCCCCTTTGTAAATAGGCCACCAAGCATTTTAGAAACAACAGAGAAAATTTCGATAGCTACAGAAAAAATAGTTATTCAGCAAAATTTCATCAAATATTTGGTTGCGGTGTTTGTCGTCTTTTTCACCTTCCGCCTTACAGTCGAGTGAGCATGAGAATGAATTCAGGCAAACACGCAGCATAAACACATATACACAAGCAAGCAACGTACTGAAGAGAGAATATTGCTCACCTGTAGATCACAGTTACTACTGTTTTGGCAAACATAGTGCATGCAACAGGCTCGACAATTGCCAGTCTCATACAAGCGAAGAATCAGCAATGCAGCTTGTTGGAACGGCCGTGCAGCGCACCGAACGTCCCTTTCGCACTGCCTTGTTGCTGATTTGCGGTGGATCGCGCACGTTTACGAGTGTGCTTCCTTACTGTATCCCCAGTTACACGCGACTCACGTACAAAACACAGACCACGCACGTCAGCAAGCACGGAGCGTAAAACCTGCTTAAATCGTATAAAAAAAGACCAGCACAAGCGAGCGCGAGTGAGTGAGTGAGAATGACTTTATTCAGAATATCCTGAGGAGACCGACTCGGAGCCGTTAGGCCCCTAAGTCAGCCTGGAGGCCCCGCCCAGGATGGCGCTGGCAGCCGAAGTCTTGTAGCGATATCCCGGGCCCTCTGGACCGCATGCAGTTGCTGCTTGTTGTCGTTGCTCGTGAGGACTTCCTGCCAAGCCTCTTTGGTGCTGAGATGTGCTGCGCTGTGGGTAAGGCACAGTTAGAGAAATTGTTCGAAGTTACAATAGGGATGCTCGCCAAGCGAGCGTGTGGGAGGTTTTGTCGGGGTCGACTCTGTGTAATGTGGATGGTGTTATGTACGTGCCCGTCTGCAGTCTTCTGAGTGTTAGTGCTTGTGCTTTGTTAAGTTTGAGATGCGGTGCTGGGAAAGTGCATCTTTGTCCCCGTTAATGTGAGGTGATTTCGTGGTATGTGAGTGTTTGATCTTTGCTTCTGAGATACTCGTAGCGCAAACCCCTGGAGTGGTCGTTGTCCGCGGCGCGGCGTGTGAGTTCACGCGCCAGACGGGTTGACCTCCTCGTTGGGGCTGCAGTGGTCGAGTCCAGGTATCCGGCCCATGTGCGCTGGGAACCAAGATATGTAGATTTGCGCTTTTTCTTCTTGAATGAGCGTTTCTCTTCCCTCGTATTCTCGTTTTGCGTTGACGGTGAGTTCAGCGGTGCTACTGGCTACAAGGCCAGCCGCAAATGTTCGTGTCGCCGTCTTGGAGTCTGTGTGAATTTTGGAATGGGCTCGGCAGCTCCGCAGGGCTAGTGGGATCGCCATTTCCTCTGCTTCGTGGGTATGTCTTGTTTTAACAGCTGTCGAGTTTATTTCCGTCTATGCCAGTGACTGCTTCGGCAAACGCCTGCCTGCCGTGGTAGCGGGCGGCATCTATGAATAGTGCGTGCGTGTTGTGCTTCTTTGCCTTGTTTATGAGCGCCCTCGCTCTGTCCTTTCTTCTGCCTTCGTTGAGCATTGGGTGAATGTTGCGGGTTATTTGCTCACCTTTAATGTGTGTCCTCACATCGTTGCTGAGTTTGGTCTTTTTGTCTGTTTGAAAAATGGGACGAATGCCCGCGTCTCGGAGATTGAGATGACCTGCATGCGTCGTTGACAGGCGCGTAATCTGTGCTGTTCTCTCAGCTTCAAAGATTTATTCAGCCATGTTGTGTAGCCCAAGTTGCTCGAGCGTCTCGTTGCAAGTGCTATTGGGCAAGCAGAGTGCCGTTTAATCGCGACCAATCTCCGCGATTTTTGCGCGTGTCTGTTCAGCTTGTTTTTTTCTCCAAGCTTCTTTGAGGTCATGCTTTTTCTGCAGCAAACTGGCAAGATGGGAATCAATGGCCTGGATGGACTCGTCCGTCTCCACTTCCTTGGTGCCCTCGTTTGCTGCCTTCTGTAACTCGTTTAGGAGGGCGTCGTACGATATGTTCCGACTGCCCTTCTCCTCCCTTATTTTACGCAACTGGTCCCAGTCCGTGATTTTGAATTTTCTTGGCGCTTTGACCTCGTTGTGGATAGTGATTTCGAGTATGTTGTGGTCGCTACCTAGGTCCTCCGAGAGTTTGTCCCAGGTAGCTCTGACGTTCTTGGTGAAGGTTAGGTCAGGCACTGTGTCCCGCTGTACCGAGTTGCCTCTTCTTGAGGGGAGGGTAAGGTTGTTTATAAGCTGCAGTGCCAGCGCCTTTGCACTTTGAGCTAGTTAATGCCTTTTTTCGCTTTTTAGTATCCCCACTCGGTCCTTCTGGCGTTAAAATCACCCGGTACTATGAGCAGATTTTCGCCTGATATTTTAACCGCGGAGGTAAGTAGTGTGTTGAAGTCTCTTTTCTTGTCTGATGGCGGACTGTACACATTGAGCACAAAAAAGCTTCTTTTAACAATCCTGTCTGGTAGAATTTCCATCAGGACCATTTCCAGGCCTCTTTTGTATGCGGGGGTGTCCCTTTCGGCGAACATTATGTCCTTCCGGACGAGTGTAGCCACCCCTCTCGCCTTAATCTGTTCGGGGTGCAGGGTCGGCCTGGTTACCCTGTACCCCTGGAGGCTAATGCCCTTAGCACTTTTGCTTTTTCCGCATTCTTGTAGCAGTATATTTGTGCGGCTTTTCTTTACATGCTATCAACAGTTGTGTTAATGGTGCTTTGACTTTCTGGAGTGAATTACAGTTCCACTACCAGATCTTGATGTCGTTACGAGCACTGGCCATTTTCATTTTGGATGTCTGCGTCGCGGTTCATCTCCTCCGCGAGCCTGCGCGTTTTGCGCGGCTGGACTCTGGCTCTAGAGATTATTTTCGGAAAACTTGCCGTAACCGTTGGCCTGTCCGCGTTTCGGCTCTGAGTAGCGATCGTCGCAGCTGGGTCACCTATCTTTTCCAGCATCGCGAACCTCTGGTCGGCTTTTTCCATTTAAGCCTTGAAGGTTTTCATGAAGTTGACAAGCGTGTTTGCCAACGTGTCGATCTTGTCGTTTAGCTTAGTTAGCGCACACTCGGTGTTTGCCGGCGGGGCTTCTTTAGAGCTCGGGATCATCTCGACTTCCTCTGTCGTATCGCTGTCGCGTTCTACGGCTTTGCGTTTGTGTGTTGTGGATCGTTTGTTGTATGTGTGGAGTAGGCGGTGTAGGTGAGCTCGGCTGGCTATATATGTGGCCGCTCTCTATCCTGGCTATTGAGACCCGGATCTCTTCAAGCTCCTTCCTGAGTGTCCTGTTTTCGTGTTCGAGCGCTCGTATGCGGGAATTGGGACCATGCTCTGGGTGTGCTTTACATGTGGGCTTGCTGCTTGTGCTTCGTGATGCGCCTTCAACCCTGCTGGCCCAGGTGCAGTTCTTTGGCTGCTGCTGCTGCTGCTGGGAAGCCGCTGCTGGTCTCGTTCTCGATCAGGATCTGGAGCGCTCCCGAGACGGCGCGCGGCTGTTTGATCCCGACGGGGTCGGTGGGCGCCCTCCGGATCGGGAACGCTCCCTAAATCTGGAACGCCCTCTGGATCGAGAGCGGCTGCGACCACTCAAGTCGTTCTCCTGCACCACCACCTCTTCACGCCCAGGTTCCATGAACGTAACGTAGGCGTAACGGCGTCGAGTGGGGCGTACGTAATTCCTAATCGGTAAAAACGAAGTACATGGACCACTAAGGGGGTCATAGACTTAACATACAGTTTCAGAAAATTTCGTTGAGCCACCATTTCCCAAACTTCCAAAAATACAGTTTAAAATTTCTAACGTTACGAGCAGAGATTTCAACGCGAAACTTAATATTGAAATTTTCTCCTTGCTTTTCGCTCTATAATGAACCTATAACCGTGAAATGAATGACATTCCTGTTTTCAGAATACACTTTATCAGTCTAAACCGTTCACCGTTTCACTTTAATGTCCCTTTAAGAACTGTGAAAAGTCAAAGCGCGGCCTGACCCGAGACGGCCACCTCAAGCCCGGGCCCGACCCGACTCGAAGCCCAGAGCTTCAGACCCGAGCCCGAGCGGGGCCCGCTGCGAAATCTACTTTACCCGGCAAGGGCGTTCGGGTAGGCCTGAGCCCGTGCAGTGCTCTAGTCCAGATTCAGACGCCTCAGTGAGAAGATTCATTATGTCATGAACTTTAGAACTGCACACTGTTCCATTGTTCCTTACAGTTGCTTATTAGTCAAAGTATCAGCTCATAGTAAAAAAAACAATACCCATTCCGCGGCGCCCTGCTGTAAAACGCGGCAAACACCTTGTCGAACAATCAGCGGGAGTAGAGCTCAGCTAGACTAGCTTGAAGCGTTCGGTGACGCCCTTTGAGGTGCCGTGATAGCTGCTGCTTAGGTGAGCTGTATGTCAGAACGATCAGGAAGAATTTGCACTATAGGTTATCTACGCTATTTTAAAGGCTGGGGTTCAGTGTTGTTTTTAACATTTTTGTTATCGTGGGCATTAAATGTCGAATGATTGGCTTCGGCATCGTTCAGAGAGCATCGTCTTCAGTAGCTGGTAGGCCAAGCTGGTGCAAGGAAGAATCGATATCGTCATGAGGTCTAAGCGCAATTAATGCAGTAGAATACCGAAAAGATAAGCAGAGCGAATTTCCTCGCTGACGACAGCGATAAAATTAGAGTGCGACACAACTTTATCAATTTGTAATAAATATGAGAAAAAAACGCCAGGCCTGCGCGGAAAGCGCAGCACAGTCACAGCGAAAGCTGGAAGAGCGGCATTTCTAGAGCCCGTTATAAACTCTCCTGTGGCTACTAATACAGGTACGTACATCAGCAACGTACCCACTACGCCACAAAGCGTAATTTTTGGGAAGTTGGGAAGCACCCAGCACGGCATTATTCGTTGTTCTGTGGAGAAACGAGGTACCTTATGTAAGCGAGTATGTGCAGTTTGTTGATGCGGCGGTTGATGACGACGAATAATTATGGTTGCGCCCTTTGTAATGGGTTGGAAGCTTTAAACGACCCACTAGTTACGTAATGCATATTGTGTGACGCCCAGTCGTTAACTGTCCCACCACGCTTTATAACACACTTTAACGGAGAAATGTAGAGCGAGCGAGAGAGAGAGAATTGACTTTATTGAGACCCTGAGGAAATGGATCATGGGAGCCTGATGGGCTTCCTTGGCAACCAACAGAAGTGCACTTGCGAGGAACCCACTACGCTATAAATCATTGTAATTTTTGAGAAGTACGGCGGTAGGCACTGTGCCATTTTTCGTCATTCTACAGACAGCCGTGGTACCTGCTAAACGCATGTAAGGCATTATGCGCACTTTGTTGATGCTGTGCGTGATGACGATGAAGAATTATGGCAGAGCTCTTTGTAATGGGTTGGAAGCATTCAACAACCTACTCGTTGCGCAATTCGCATTGTGTGACGCCTGGTTACAGAATTCGCGTTGTGCGACGCTTGGTGCTTATTCTACTCTTTTACCACGCTATATTGCGTATGCTAATGTGGTTCCTTCCCGACATGAAGCCTGTATAGGACCTTTTTGCAAAGCAGTTTCAAGCACCGGCATGGCTCAGAGGTTGAATACTGGGCTCCCACGCAGAGGGCCCAGGTTCGAACCTCGTTCCATCCTGGAATTTTTTTCTTATTTAGTTTTTTTTTTCTTATTTCGAGCGATACTGGTTACGGACACCGGCGGCGGCGGCGGCGGCGGACAACTACGGCACCAAAAACGGCCGGTGAAATGATCTCATAACAGCTTTCGCTGTAAAAGTGGATCTTCCTGACGTTTCACACATGTCGATAACGTCCATGCAACTAAAGTTTGTTGTGTATTTTGTTAGCTGATGTGTTGCGGCTGCACTATGGCTAACTTGATGCTTCATCCTGGCGCGCTTAAATTTGGTATAGAAACTGTAAGAGCAACTGTCACATAGAGTGCCGTGTTAGAAACCGGTTTGGAGATACGCCATCGCGGCGATAGCGCGGAATGTGTGATGTGTGTTGGTAACGGGTAGCTTCTGTAGGCAATTCTCTGTTTTCTTTTATTGTGACAGCAAATACATGGGCACTCTCAGCGGACTTTGCGTTCGCCGTTGCCTTCATGCCCCATATATATATATATATATATATATATATATATATATATATAACAGCCAGAAAGAAACAACAATTTCCGAAGCACGCGACTGGGGATTCGAAGTAGCAACCCCTCACTCCCCAGCTCGCTGCCTTAGACAACTCAAGCACGCACCATGCATGCGCTAGCGAAATAACGACGAGCTATATATATACAACATTTACCGCTGGGGGCACGCAGATATCGGAGGAGTAGGGCACACATTTGGGCTGGTTTATTGATCATTAACAGTAGAAAACCACGCTAAAAGATGGGACGAAAATAGGACACTAATCATTAGGTAGTAGGTGATGACTGCCTAGACTGTCGTTTTTTTTTTCTAAAAGAGCGAAATCCAGAAACCGACACTAGGCTAAATTTCACGTAAGCGTGAACAGCGCTCCAGAATCTTTCATTTTTAAAGCACTTGTGATCAAAATGGGGCAATTTCTGATTGTAACGCGGACACAAAAAAAGCAGTTTCGAATCAAAAGTTAGTCAGATCGTGCACCTGCTTGATAAAACTGAGCCATGTCCAATTAAACAGCGCTGCTTCAACAATCGTGACCATAACAACCATTATGGCGACATCCAAACTGTTTCATTTGTGTCCTAGCTTCTTTGCTCGTTCCACTGTTTATTTCGGGCGAGTTGGTACTTACTGAAGGACATATTGTTGTAGGGCAAAACTTTCATAGAAAGAGTAAGGGGCCGAATTTTCAAGTCCTTGCCTCTTAGTGTATCTTTTCAAATTTCACGCTACAGTACCGTGTTCTTTTTTTGCCTCAAGGTGATCTATTCGAAATTTGAAACAGCCGAACAGAAGATATCGGGCACGGATGAATTTATTAAAGAAGTGATCCAAAACGGCACAGCATAAACCGAGTTAAGAAGGGCGGAAGCTTTTTCGAAGGCCGTGGATAGAGGCCAAGAACAAGAAAACACTGCGAGAGTCCAGGAGGGTGCAGAATTTCCCTGGAAGGACCCTTCACTCTAGAAGCCTAGTCATAGCCACTACGCCCACGCAACAAATGACGGAACCGACGAAAGCCAAAGCATGGCGTTAATTTCGTGCTGAAATATTGCTATATCGTTGACTTGACGCAATCTCAACTTCTTTTATTAGCCAATTCAAGTCATAATGAAGCGTTTCTACTTGTAAGAGCCAAATCAAGCTGTCTTCTGATTACTGACGATAGTTGGTATGTATATTTTAGCCGCAATATAAATTTGAGGTACTTCGGGAACATGACCACACAAGGAAAATTTTACTGGAGCGTGCCAGACGATGTTAAGAGCAAGGAAATGCATATTTCTCAGTTTCAGATAAGGTGGACATCGCTCTTTTAGAAACAAGAACGACCCATATGCTTCAATGGCTGATCACTAAGCAGCAGAAGTTGAAAGGCACCGAGAAGCGGTAGCAGGGGGAAGCCAAGGGGGGGGGGGGTTGTGGGGGTTCAACCCCCCCCCCTCCGAAATTTTTCAGTTTTGCTTGCGTATATATACACGCGCACATACAAACGCACGCACGAACATACATAAAGTATGGTTGAACCCCCCCCCCCCCCGAAAAAAATTTCTGGCTACGCCCCTGAGCGGTAGCTAAATCGAGAGAGCTGATGTACGTTGCGCCAAGGAAATATGTTGCTGAGCCGTCGTGAAGAATATGAAGGTCGTTGTTTGTGAACTCTATAAGTTGTCTTCCTCGGGTACTTGTGAGTTGGTAGAAAGCCTGTTGTACATATTGGAGTCTTCTATACGGGGAAAATCTTCCAACTCTCGAGTGTCACTGTTTTGTGAACTTCTACGGTATGGAGGGGCTGATGAATTCTGGTAAATTAATATAAACCTTGTCCTGGAAACCATTTGATAAGACACTTCTGAATCTCCAAAAGGCTGACATCGTAGTGAAGTGTCCTGAGCTTTAGCTGCAATGAAATAGACAGTTCCAAGTATATACCCGTTACACAAGCGCGATCCACCCGAACTAACCGCTTAGTATCAATGAACAAACACCCACATCTTACGGAAAGTCCGAAGAGTTACTTGTTTTCCTTCAATTTCGCGTGAATGGAAAACGCTTGACCTTACTGTTACAGAGCTGCAGCTTAGCAGGGTTAAAGAGCGGGCCAGTTTGTTCAGCATTATCTACTTTCTACACTCCCAACCTATATTCTTAACATTTGTGAAAAATCAAATGCAGGCATCACGATTATTTCTTTTAGTGCTATTTTGCCTCGTGATTTTTTATAGTACGCACTTAATTCCAGTTTACTTACGACACACCAAACGTATTTCCCAGATTATCTGTCGTGTAATTAGGTATCAAGTTTTAATACACGACAGTGTATTAAAACTTGATACCTATACTCAATAATGCTAATTGTCTAGCTTTTTAATTCTTATTTATTTTAAACTCTAAGCATGCAACCTTAAATATCTTGCAAGTGTTCATTCGCTCATTGCTGATATGCCAGCTTGTTTTATTATCTGTCAACGCTATGTATTGTCTTGTAATAGTTGCCTACCAGTTTGTCAACTATTTGTCCCTCTCTTTGACTACATCTATTTTTTGTCCGTAATGTTATTGCGATGTCCGAAATTATTATTTAAACTTTCCGCATTGATATGACTTTTCTAATCTCCCGGTCTATTACGTGAAATCTAGTTTGTGCTACTTTGTTCTTTTTGTGTTGTACTACACCTATGCACATGTATTTCCTGTTATGATGGCTGATGTAATGGACAGTAAAAGTAAATAAATAAATAGTTAAAGGCATATAAATACGCGGCGGAGTGAAGTGTTGTACTCAATTTCCACATTATTAACCTGCTGTTTCGACGGGAGGCGTGTTTAATTGGGTGCGAGTACCTGTGCACATGACGCCTAGTAACACTTCCAGAGGTATGGCAAGACAGACGCGATGTTCACAAAATGTGCCATTGTCTTACAAAAAAAATCTCTGGTTGGCAGTGCATGCAAAAGTGTACTTTTGACAGCAGTAGGCTATTGCTTTACTTAACATATGATAAATAGGAGGTCCGACATTCGCAGAAACATTGAAGCGTGACTTGTAAAGAAAACGTTTTGTAAAAGGTATCGCAGAAATAATAACCTGCACTACTCGTACATGTACAAAAATATAACACTGAAATTGTCTAATGGGGGAGATATCTTACTGAGTAAGTCGCGCCGCGCAGACGCTTTGTGCAAAGTGTTAATCGTGCTCGTAAGGCGTCGCTCATGTGTCTTGAATATAACTTGGAGATATTGTTCTAGGCCTAGTAGAAGAAGACGATGACGATGGCAGGTACGGCACAATAATCTGCTTGACGATATTGGCCAGAAGAGATGTACAGCAAAATAAAAACTGCGAGTTATTAGGCGGCTTTAAGGCCTAGTCACACACTGCTGCTAAAAATACCTCAGGCGTGCCCAAACATACGAGCATACTACGGTTAATTGAGAAACCTGACGGCGTACAGGACAGAATGCGCACATAGGAAGAAAGGAAAGAGTAGGAAAAGTGCGCTGACTCCCAACTGGTCTTTATTCTGCAGAAGAGCAAAACATGTATGCGCAGAAAACGACAAGTGCACGCCTAGCCGGAACATTGTTTACTTGAATCACTCTCAGCTTGTGCATTTGGGCCTGCAACCCGGCAAGTAATCACGCCTAAGCCCTGCACAATCTTCTGCACCCCAATCACCCACAGTGAGAGTGATTACCTGACCGGGTTGTAGGGCAGTCGTGGGCCGGTCCTCGCAGTGCTTTACTTAACAATGTTCTGACTAGGCTTGCGCTTATCGTTTTCTAAGATATACATTTTGCTGTTCTGCAATATAAACACTATGTCTATTTTTCCTATGTTTGCGCTCTGTACTATACGCCATCATGTACAGAAACCAACTCGCTCAAGCTTCTACACTTATTAGGAGGCCATTAATCAAGTTTTAGTCATTATTGTACAGCCGAAGAAGTTTGTAGTAATTAGTAAATAATAAATACCCTGAATAACATAGTTCATATTACTGAGTCCGGTGCTGGAAATCGACAGTAGAGAACCTGGTGCAATGCACTTCAGAAAATCTGAAGCGCATTCCCATAATAACTGTTTTAGAAAATCCCAACTACGGAACGTAGGTTACCATTAAATTTCACTTAATAATGTATACTTCAAATATTTACGGTGCGATGACTGCTGCGGAATTGCAGCACCTTCACCAGTGTTATGATTGATTTGAAGTATGATTGACTATTACACAACCCTTTCAGTGATAGCCTGCATATGTTATGTGTTGCCGTCTTCTTTCTATTTAGGAACTGACATTTCACAGAGTTGCCAGTTATACCATCTTTGTTAAAGGAATATGGTGTTATGCGCCTTTAAATAACACCAGAGGTAGCATTGGGCGTTAAAACTGAAATGTATCATGCCCTATTAATGTGAAATGGAGATTGTTGAATGTTTACGAAACGCATTATAATGCGTATGCCTTTTTATTCAGTAAGGTACAGGCGCAGTATAGTCACATTTTGTCTTTTTCCGTAGATAATAAATGGCAGTGCCACACTTTACCTATTTTGGACATCAGATACAGGATTATTTAATTCACCACTTGAATGTGTTTATTCTACCTACATTGGTCCTGGCGGTACAAATGATACTTTTCTTAGAACATTAAACTTCATCAACCTAGGTGAAAGGTAAGATAATCATACACTTGAAAACATCCGCAACAACCCTCATAGAGTATACGAAATGTACATGAGCATGACCACTCAAGCGGCTCTGTGAAGCGCCAAAAATTTCAAGATTGATAATGCATAATTGATCCATGCAAGAAATGTTCAAATGAGGTGGTCGCAAAAAGCATGCCTGATCTAAAAGAAAACTTTCATGCTTAACTGTCCATTATGTAAGCACAAGTTTTGTTCCTGCCGATACTTCTGCGTAAAAAAGTGCGGAAGAGACCATTGTACCTGTGCGCGTCGACGGCTTCATGTGTGACCGAAAAATCGGTGTTGTCGCTGATCGAAAAACCTCGAACGGTGAAAATAAGAAAGGTCAGATATCGGCCCGTATTCGAATCCCACCTGGACCTCAGATGTCTAAAGGTGGTGTTGTTTCATGACCGTTATTTATTTATTTAGTTGATTTTGTATTATTTTATTGATTCTCTGGCAAGGGCACATTTTACGTGCCCGCCCGATACAAAGAGCTCAGCCTGACATCATAATCATCATTTACCATGTATACATGTATCCTGGGGTTTTAGCCGTGGATCTCGTGAGACCAGACATTTCAGCACAATGTAACATGTATGAGTGTAGTCCTAATAATGCGTACGCGTTCCGCTCCTCCAGGCGAAGTTGAAGAGGTGCGAATTTTAACGCGATAGCATTAAAGAGCTCGTTTTGCAGAAATTCTGGTGTCGGCGTCCGTGTCATTGTCGGTGTCGGTGACGGCGTCGTTGGTTGTGAGCGAAAAATCCTTATCTTGTCCGTGACCGAAAAACTGAGAAAGATGAAAATTAAATAACTAATAAAAGTTTTCGGATTCGAGTGAGAATCAAAACCAGGTCGCCTGCGTGGCAACCAGGCGTTCCACCACAGATCCACGCTTTTCTTGAAACTGCTTCGGAAAAAAACACCATGTGCATGTCGTGTAGTCAAAGGAGTCACCTTAACCGATGTAATGTTGTGTGGCAGAAGCGCAAATTGCGCCAGAAGTCAACAGAAGTGATTTGCGCAACGAGTAGGTGTTTTGAAGGCCCATGCATACAACGCGCTCAGACATGTTTAATCATCATCAAAAGCAAAAGTATCCACAAAGTGAACAGCTGTGTAGGATAACGTGTTGCCTTACGGACGCTTAGTGGTCCCTTCGCTATTCGCGAAAGGAATAATTATGGCGTAGCGGGCACTTAACTGTACTTGCAGTAGGCATTCTCGAATACCTTGAAACGGCCAATGTTATGTCCACAGTCGTTAGTTTCCTTACGGCACGGTTGAGGCATGCACCGAGAACGAAACCAGGCTACAAAGCGAGGCTAGCCCGATTAAGCAATTGCGTTTTGCTCTTGAAGGCGAAGCGTCCACCAAGCTTTTTATTCGTCCCTGCAAGCCTCAATGTTCCCCCACACTTCTTTCTTGTCTAAAAAGTGGTAATCTGGAACAAACTTCATCGCCTAAATTACAGAAGACTGCAAAATATATCTTTTGGGCACTTATTGTAATAAATATATAATATCAAATAGAGAACGAAACGTAATTTGGTGACAGCATATCACAGGATGTTTTTTTTTGTGAAGCACTTTATTGGTATATAAACCAATTTGTTGCCCATACTATTTGTATTAATTTTCAGACCTACTCTTCTACTTTCCGTATCCAGTTCAGTAATCATGAGCTGTAATTCGTCCCCTGCGTTACTCATCAATGCAATGTCATCAGCGAATTATAGGTTACTGAGATACTCTCCACTAACTCTTATCCCTAACTCTTCCCAATCTAGGGCCCTGAAAACCTCCTGTAAACACGCGGTGAATAACATTGCAGAAATCGTGTCTCCCTGCCGTACGCCCTTCTTTATTGGCATTCTGTCGCTTTCTTTATGGAGGACTATAGTGGCTGTGGATCCGCTGTACATTTCTTCCATTATGTTTATATAGGCTTCGTCGATGCCTTGATTCCGCAGTGCCTGCATGACTGCTGATGTCTCCACCGAATCAAATGCCTTCTCGTAATCTATGTAGGCTATGTATAGAGGCTGGTTGTATTCCGCGCATTTCTCTATCACCTGATTGATAGTATGAATATGGTCTATTGTTGAGAATCCTGTACGAAATCCTGCCTGGTCCCTTGGTTGATTGAACTCTATACCTGGCGACAACTTTCTGTGGCAGCACAGCGAAGGCTACGCAACCGAACCACGCACTTTTTTACTCCGCCTCTGTATGTAGTCCGCGAACGCTAGCTTTTGTAGAATACGTAGCATAAAGGAAAAGATAAAAAGAAAAGAAATAGGTATTACGTTCAAGATTGCTTGCGTTGAAAGTAAGAATGATAATCCCGTAAAGGATTAGTGATTTTCGCTCTTTCGAGTTTTCAGGTTTTCTGGTGTCCGTTTCACGTTTTCCGTCCCCACTCAACAACGATGGCGTCGCTCGGCTGCAACAGGTGCACATCGAAGCTTGCAAGTGAGCATAAGCGCGTGTTCGTTAGGTTATCTGTGTTCATCGACCAGAATGAAACGAAGACAGCGGTGCGTTGTGAATTATTTTGTTGATTGGCCCATACTATCACCGAGAAAGAAGTGTGCAAGTGATACCATCATCGCAAGTGGGTCTCTCATCGCGATAGCTTCCTTGACAGTGACGACGGTGACCTCCAAGTCTTCAGCAAGAAGAGCCGCTTGAAAGCAAAACTGCGATTGGAAACAGTACGTAAAATAAGTGGCCCATTTCATAAAATGCGTTGCATACATGGTCGGTATTTCGTTTGCCTACTATTACTGATACAGTCGCACCGAAGATTGCGTCTAACACAATGCCCGTCGGCGTCTACGGCGGGAGGTGTTTTGGCGTTTCGAACGAGAGCGATTTACGGTGACAAAATCACCCATGCACAGCTTTGCCTCGGCAACAGACGCGTTCATGTCTATTATGCGACTGACAGCGTGATTTTCAATTTGCAAAAAAAGCATTCTTGACCACGGCAGTAAGGAACGCGTTTCACCCGTTTGTATAATCACACACGTGAGGACGCCCGCTCTCGACTGGTCGTGGCCAAGATATCTGCTGCCTTTCGATGCCTTCGTGTCCCCTGACAAAATGACGTGAGCGTCTCCAGAAAGTTACAGCGTCTTCAAATGTAGGAAAACGACGATGTCGACCCTGTGTGCACCGAAATTCAGAAAATGGCTTGTTACCTTTGCGTAAGATTTCCGATTGCGCAGTTACTGCTGGGCCGTGGCTTTCTTTTTTCTTTGAAAAGTAAAACCGGCCGCTTTAGTAAAGCTGATTCCTGCGTTCCTTCGCAATGCAAAATATTCTATCGCTTTCCAAAAAAAACAAATGAAAACAGTACTAAATGGTGCTCGCTTTGCACGTGGACTTGAACCGCTAGCACATTAGCGTTACATAATTTGATTTGCAGAGGAGCTCAGCAACGTTTCCAGGTACTTGTGCTGCATGCTTAAGTATATCAGGTCATGTGGTAGATTTCGACTACATCTGTGAATAAACTATCTGTATAAATTCCCAAATGACATCATGAGCCATGAATACTCGTGTGGAAACGCACATGTTTTATGCGCTCGCGAAACCGAAACCGATATCGCCCGCGAACGGACTACTTGGCGTAGTAACACATGTGCAGAAGCTCCGCCCACGTAGCTTTAGCTGTGCTGCCACAGAAAGTTGTCGCCAGGTATAATGTCGTATTAATTCTGTTAGCAATTACTTTTATAAATAGCTTGTAGACAACGGACAGTAAGCTTATGGGCCTGTAATATTTCAGGTCCTTGACGTCCCCTTTCTTATGGATCAAGATGATGTTGGCATTCTTCCAAGATTCTGGTATCCTCCCCGTCGAGAGGCACTTCGTATACAGGGTGGCCAGTTTCTCATATGCAGTTTCTAATATGCATAAAACTAAAGTAATGTGGAACAATCTTGGCAGAGAACAGCGCTTTGCGATAGGTGGCGAGACACTGGAAGTTGTAAAGGAGTACGTCTACTTAGGACAAGTAGTAACCGCGGAGCCGAACCATGAGAGTGAAATAACTAGAAGAATAAGGATGGGTTGGGGCTCATTCGGCAAGCATTATGAAATCATGAATGGTAATCTACCGCTATCCCTCAAGAGGAAGGTATATAACAGCTGTATCTTACCGGTACTTACCTACGGAGCAGAAACCTGGAGACTTACAAAGAGGGTTCAACTTAAACTGAGGACGACGAAGCGAGCGATGGAAAGGAAAATGATAGGTGTAACCTTAAGAGAAAGGAAGAGAGCAGAGTGGGTCAGGGAACAATCGGGGGTTAAGGACATCATAGTTGACATCAAGAAGAAGAAATGGATATGGGCCGGTCACGTAGCACGTCGTCAGGATAACCGGTGGTCATTAAGGGTAACTGACTGGATTTCAAGAGATGGCAAACGCGTGAGGGGGATACAGAAAATTAGGTGGGTAGATGAGATTATGAAGTTTGCAGGTTTAACGTGGCAGCAGAAAGCACAGGACCGGGTTGATTGGCGGAACATGGGAGAGGCCTTTACCCTGCAGTGGGCGTAGACAGGCTGATGATGATGATGATGATGACTATTTGTAGCCAGTTTTTGGGGCCGGCAAATAGGCCAGCCGCTGAGTGGGAATAATAGGACGGGACACTACTTCAGATTGTCCGAAAATGCAGACTAAATGGGATGTTATGCATGCTTGCACCTTAGCAACAACCTTTAAAAATCTGTACTCGCTATACACGTTTACAACCTAGATTTATTGCACTTCATATGCTGTTATAATTTTATTCAGGAGAACTCTACATTCCTATAAATTTTCGATTGCTTTACAGAGATACGACGCCCAGGTAAGTTGTTTTCAATTCTGATTACGTAAAATATGTTTAGCCTATATGCTCCTGATTTCATCAATTATTGGATTCTACAAAGGCAGTAATAATAGGCTAAATCACTTTCATATTAACTTTTCTTTTAGAGTATTGTGTCATAAAAAAAGCTGCCTCATTGAAACGAAATACCACGGCATACTAACAATTTATTATGCTGTTTTTTTATTTTTAGTAGTTACGAGCTCACGTAGTTGTGCAGGTAAAGGAAACTTTTGCACTCATGTGAACGAGGGTCCTTTCATACTGCCTATGATACACCTTTCTTATGTCAGTTAATTGGAAGGCAAGCTTCGTTCAATCTAAGAAATGCAGATATTTTGTACGACGTAAATCTATCATAATACAGAGTAAGTTTCATTAATTTGGAATGCTCCCTGGCAATAGGACTTGCGAAATTTACAATCTCTCGGAAAGAACGTTATGGTTGACTGCATCCTGGGGCACAAAAAGCCACATCACGGTTTAGTAAAATCATTGTATAAAATATCATGCATTACTTATCCTTTTCGGGATCTCACATCTTGAGGTCCATTACTAACACTCGGATAGTTTTACGCAAACCCATAGAAATTTTCTTCATTGTGGTGAATTAATTTTAAAAATTTCTGAAGTGCCCCATATCGAGCAATATTACGGGCTATGGGAAGCCTGGCTAACACCAGTTTTCGAAAAAAATGTTGCTATCACTTTACAGGTGAAGTTTCGTGTAGTGTTGAATTACTCCGGAAGGCAGGGCTCTCAAACAAGTGGCCCACGGGCTGCATGTGGCCCGAAAACATTTCGCTAGCGGCCCAGGAGTTCAAAAGGAATAAAAACTTTTTGTAACTTTGCTAAATGGAACTTGAAATATATTCTCGCCTATTGCCCCTTGCGTTTCTAACGCTTCGTTTCGCTAGTCTGTGCATACGTGACTTCTCTCAGGCATCATTTTGCGAAGCACACCTTGCGGTCAGTACGTGCTGAAGCATTACGCGTGCAACAAAACCCTATATTTCAGAATCTGCGTCCAGATTTCAGTCGTTGTGGAGACCGGTAACGATGTGTTTGACCCATATATTAGATAAAGAAAACACGTTATTTGAAGTGGCAACGTTAGTCGATATTTTGAGCACCTACCCCTAAGCTTGTTCCAACAACCTCCTGCCCTGTCCATGCCCTTGCAGGACTAAATTTGGTAACTAGAGGCCACTAGCTAAGGTCAGATTGAGATCCCTGACGCAAGGCATCGTACATACGAAGAAGTGACGGATGGTCGCTAGGGGGGCTCCTCCCCAGAATGCCCGACGCTTAGCGATGAATGAAGGAAAGAAAGACTTTTAGGTTGCTGCAAAAAACGAGGTTTAAATAAAGGGAAACTGGCATGCCTCTGAGTGGGAAACCTAATACGTTGCGTTTGCTTCAGAGTTCCGTCATTTTGTTTATAATAAATACAATATATATTATACGAGCTGAATAGGCCAACATAAAATTATTCTCACCTGTGTTGGCCAAATGTAAAAGACTCGCCGGAAATAAGTATTGAATGGTATGTTTTATCTATGAATGCGCGTTAACAGCAACTTTCGAACATCTCTACTCAAAGTAGACATATATATATTCTTTGAATTGTTCTTCATGAGTTCTTATATTTTTCAGGAGAACGATGCATAAATACAAATTTTCGTTTTCTTTACAGCATGAAAACGTCCACGTAAGTTAACTTCATGTTTTCTTTTGTACATTTGACCCTATATGTTGTTAATTTAATCAAGTGTCAGATCTGAAAAAGCAATATCAATATTGTTATGCAATGTTACGGAAAATGGGTATGTTCTTCTTTAGAAATTACTCCCCATCTTTTTTTACAAGTTTTGTCGCACTGGAAACTACCGCGTTCTGAATAATAGCAGTGCATAGTAGCAATGTAAGAAACGCTTTTTATATTAGGTAGTTGTGAACTCGCATAGTTCCTAAGGCAAATGATACTGTGCGTGTTGCACTGACTTAGAGCACTGCACGGGCCTGATTAGAGCCCGGCCCGGGCCTGGGCGTACCTGGCCGAACCCAGCCCGAACCCGCCCGGGCCCGGCCCGGGCCCAGGCGTTCGTTACTATTCTATCCAGGGCGCGCGTGTTTATGACCAGGCCGGTCCCTGGCCCGCTAGAGAATATTAGTTGTTGATGATGATTAATAATGATGCCTTGGGCTTTGTAGCAGGAGATCGGACGAAAAATCCGGTGTGCATCTGCATCCAAATGTTGCTTAAACGGCGGTGGTAGCTCAGCGGTTAATCTCTTTCGCTGTTAAGTCCTAGGACGCGGGTGCGATTCCCGCCGCCATGGCGGCCGCATTTCATGAGGCCAAATGCAAGAACACCTGTGTACGTATCTTTAGGTGCACGTTAAAGAACTTCAAGTGGTCGAAATTAAACCAATCCCCACTACGGCGTTCCTCGTAATCAAATCGTGGATTCGGCACGTAATACTAAGGAAAATGAAAGAACTGTACCATATGTGTCAAGCTGAAATAAAATACTGAAAGCTTTATTCCTCCATGGGAACAGCCGTGATCTGG
>NC_051183.1:91334443-91426065 GCF_013339695.2 Rhipicephalus sanguineus
CCAGTCCTCCGACTACATACAATAATCGTGAAAACCAAATGCTTTTTTTTTCACTCTGTACCACTCGCCGGTAGAAATTTTCACAATTTCAAAAAAAAAAATACGTGCGCGTCTCTTGCAACGGCACCCTGTAACAGTCATATCGCGACTACCCGCGCCGATTAAAAGTTTTAAGCTTCATAAAACCTGGCGCTCTTACTCTTGCGGTCGAAGCTGGCAGGCAGCCACTACAACCTAGTAAAAGCCAAACAACCGTTTAAAGCCACAAAGTTAGCTAGAAAAACGGTTTTTACAGGCCAGCGAGAGCTTGCAATGCGCGTCTTCGGTCCAAAAGCTCGTCGCGAACCTAGCGGCGGCCGCGATCAACTCGACCAGTACGGCGACGCCCTCGCGGCGCTCGATGGGCCACCTGTTTTATTCTACCACCGTGGTTTTGGCGGAGCCGTGGCCTCCGTGACTACTTCTGGCTGCGCGCGATGGTGGAACTGATCGAGAATGCCAGCTTTTACAGAGATGATGGCGCCGATGACGCGGCAAAGCGAAGTTGATGTCACCGCCTTCGCTCATCAGTTCAAAATGCCCTGCGGCTCCAGCTGCTCTTTTTTTGCAAGAAATGCCATTTGCGTTCCCTTCTGTGAACTCTTACATTGGTTTTCGATTTCAGCAAGGATCAAACTATGATTACAGATTCCAAAGTCACTTTTTTTAAAGTGCTTCAGCTTCCCCTTATTGTTCCATTTGAGTTTTTTAATAGCGCTAGTCATAGCATATGGCGAATAATTGTCGCAGTTGCGTAGATAATAAATGAAAGGAGATTGTTCTGCAGCTGGTGTGTGTTATCATGATGGCACATAGCTGCAAGAAAACGGTCTTCCTTCAGTTAACTACTCCATTAACTTAAACACTATCGACGTACTTCGGCAGCGAAACATCGCACTGCTGAAGCGGATCGCAGAGGCCACGTATAAGGAAGTGCGTGCTTAACGGGTCCGCCAGGTGCCTCAGCGGACTCATTCGAAAGCCCAAGTATTCAACGTCGATGTCCTTGCGGGGACTCGTCCGGAAACCTTCATCGACGCGATGGCCTCAATACTTGGCCCTTCAGCGGTACACTGTGTTCAGTATATGGAAGGCATAACCCTCCTAGTCACCGTCAAAGCATGGCTTCCATAACGCTAATCATCGACAGCGGCTACCTGACCATCGGTGGTGAGCGTATTCAAGACGTTCCTGGTGACCCGCAGGCAACGTATGTCGCCTGGTTCTTCCTGCCGCCTTCGTCATCAACGAAGTCCTGGTCCAGGCCTTGTCTCCATACGGCAAGGAGTTGTCTGCAAACGCTGTCCTCATGAGCGCGCGACGCAGTCTTCACAGACACATGCTTTGTTCGGATGGAAATGAGCACCACGAATCCCGTCCCCAACTGCGTTCTATCTCTGGTCATCGGGTCATGCTCGACTACCGTGGGCTACAACGGGTTTGCCGTCGGCGTGGCTCTGTCCCATTATAGTGCACATTGTACAGCACCGCTTTAGGCGATAGCTTTAGAGAGCTCGTTTCGCAGAAATTCCGGTGTCGGTGTCGTTGGTTGCGAGCGAAAAATTGAGAAAGATGCAAATAAATAACCAATAAAAAATAACAGCATATCCACGGGGTGAATGATGATGATTGGGGCGAATATCCGGAGGAAATCATCGGTAAACCGTGAAACTCTTCCGTGAAATTCGCCCAGTACATCATATAAAGATTGTGAAACACTGTGTATTATTAAACATCAAACTTTTATTGTGGTCCCTTCGTTATCACCGCTTTGTGGTTGGTGAAATGCAGGGAATGTGTCCCTGCCGAGCGAAAGCGAAAGGGCGCCAAGGTGAACGCGTTGTCTGCCTCCATCCGGCGACGAACGAAAGAGAAAGCGCGCTAAGAGCGAGCGCCTTTTACGATCGCAGGCATCCAATGACATGCGCCATACGCATTATACAAGCGACATCTGTCATCTTTAAACAGCAACTCTAAGAAATGCATGATACGCCATCCTGTGAGAAATTCGTTAAACTAGAGGTCTAAGAAAACACATGAAACGCCATCTAATGAGCAATTCACTAAACTAGAGCTGGCTACAACATCCTACTAAGAGGAGGAACGGACCACACTCCTAAGGAGCTTCGCCCCTAAAATCGTCGGTCCATTCAGGATCGAACCCGGGCCGTTGCGTTTCAAGCAGGTGTCCTACCACTAAGCGACGATGTTACCTGCAAATGCTCGAAGAAAATAACACTACATAATGCCATGAAGTGGAATGTGTCTCCATAACGCATTTAATTTTGCGTGGCAGAGCGCACAATCGCGCAAGGCGACGCTTAACTGCATCAACTGTTTGAGTGCGATTTTCGTGTGCCCTGCGCCGCTAAACACACACGCAGAAACTACAAACAGCTCCTAAAATGGACAACTATGTCCAACTAGCAGAAAACATATCAAGCGAACAGCAACAGATAATGTGCCGCCATCTATGAGACATTGTGAAAAGATGTCTCGACTACAGAAGAGCCTTTATGGTTCCCCGTTCTGGCACAGGGAAACGCGCGCGCGCGTGTGTATGTGTGCGTGTGCGCGCGTGTGTGTGTAACACACATTAATATGTATGCACTTACTGGTTGTACTGCGCCACTAGGGGCCCGATTACGCTTTCGCGTGCAACTCTTAAAAGCCAAGCTTAAGGGTCCCCCAATTTTTGTGGGTCGCTGCTGCGTTCAATGAACACGAAAGCGAAGGCTGCGGCCGCCCCTGTCAACTTCTTGAGATGGTCACTCACAACCTCTGCCCAGTGCGGCGCTCATATTCGAATGCAGTGCGGGGATCTTTCCGTCTCTACCGACCGCGTTACCTGCGGTAACACCTGAGCTAGAAACCGGAGCTCCAAACGGAATATTCCAAGAATTCACCTCCGGAAGCTATATTACAAGGAAACGAAGAAGTGTACAGCTTTGCCATCCCAATACGCCATGTCTGCCCGCTTCGCCTACAAGAAAAGAAGACACCATGGTTGACGTGGCGTCCATTCCAGGCAAGCACAACTTGTGCTTGCCTGGAACGGACGCCACGTCACCATGGTGTCTTCTTTTCTTGTAGGCGAAGCGGGCAGCCAGGCTCGCGACTTCCTGAGCAAGTTGCAAGATGCCAGGGGAACTCTTTACTGACGCCACTCGAGAAGCACGCCAGCGGTGAAGGTCGTTGCTGGAGACAACGCTGACCCTGCAGCCGTACCGCTACCTGAATAGTCGGAAAGCAGCTTCAGCCTCGGATTGGACAGCAGCATGAGCTCTCATCTGAAAGAGGAAATTCATAGCCTCTCCTCTGTACGCATGACCTAACTGCGTACACGTGGCAGGGTCAGCATGTGGGCTCTTCATTTTCTCTTGGTCAAGAAAAGGCACTTGATCGCCTTGAACATAGCTACATATTTAGCGTAACGGCAGTGTTTGCGTACTAGCAACACTTCGTTCGGCTTCTGAGAATATGTATGGAAATATACACAGTACGTTCTTTCTTGATGGTAATGAAAGTGCCCAATTCCATGCTAGGTGCTGGGGTTCGCCAAGGTTGTCCTCTACCGCAGTATCTTTTGTGCTCAGCCTAGAACCATTCTGCTGCGCTCGCTACTTAGTGATATATACATTCGAACCTTCCCCTACCTGGTAGCGGTGCCGTGAAGGTGGGAGCTTTCACCAATGACATCACGTTGTATCTGAAGAACGAGGACAGTTTATCCTGCAGACTACGGGTTTTTGTGGAATATGGGGCTATATCAGACGCTCTGTTAAACTTTTCGAAATGTCAATATTTGCTCATGGTTCCCCAAACACCTTCCTAATAAAAGATGATAAAAGTTGAAAGAGAACCACTCGCGTGCTCATAATACAGAACCCTGATTAGGCAAAACTATAACAAGTATTTAAACTAGTCTAATTTACTTCACAAAACTCGCACCTTTGTGATCCATGCCAAAGTGGGGGTGCTTGATAATTTTGTCCACCTGGAGTTATTGATACCCGTATTGAATGTAAACCCACCAGAATTCTTCCATCGCAGCATTACAATAGTGCCGTAGCCACAGTAAAAAATGAAGCGGTACGGTGGGGCTTGCAGATGAACGCCAAGTCTGCTTAGTTCATAGATGAAACAGCTCAAACGGAACAGGGCACAAAGAAGACACAGCACAGAATTAATTGGCCTTGTTACGTTTGTGCTCCTTGAAGTATGAACTATTCATCACCAACTACCAGCAAATGTTACTGATGTCCGCTTCACTATACCACGGTTGGTGTTACATATACGTAGGCTATAATATCTGATTGGTTTAAATTTCAGTTTGCATGAATTTAAGTGCAATGAAAAGCCAGCAGATCGCTGTTCCTGAAAAGTCTTTCGAGCTATTGATTGTGAGTGATACTGGCACGATGGCGACAATGCCAAGGCCTTCTGACGCCATTAGATGACTCTGCTACCTGAGTGACTGAATGAATTCCTTTGCTAGTCAATGGACCCTTATCATATTGTAAAGCTAGCTGTCCTCAGATGCAGCTTGTCCAACTAATGGCGGCTGGTCACTAAGGCAAACCACGTCTTCAAGCGCAGTTTGCTTGCGCTATGATGCGGAAAATGCAGCCAAAGCTCCCTTGATATAAACAAGCATAATTGCCAATAACCACAACGTGCAACTACGACCTCCTCTCTGGCATATTACATACGTATTAGCAGAGAAACAAACGTATTGTAGTTCAAATAGCTAATAGAGACGGGAATGCAAAGAAAAAATCGAAGTTCTTATTTAGTCATAAGCCACACAGAATAGTTCTGCGAAAGAAGGGGATTATTAAGGGCTCGTTTTTTTTTTTTGCTAGACACAATATCAATGAGAACTTACAGAATAGAAAGACAAGGAAATTATAAGCGAAGTTATTTGCCGTAATTATGAGTTAAATGTGAACACAGTAAAGTGGAACAAAGATAACTTGCCGCCAACAGGGACCAAACCTGCGACCTTCGAACATTGGCGTATCTACCAGGGGGGGGGGGCAAGGGGGGCGCTAGCCCCCCAACTGAGATATGTTGGGGGGGCGGAGCCCCCCCCCCCCTTACTTTCGACCGTGGTTATTATCGGCTGCAACTGGAAAAATAACAAGTCAGGTAATGTTTTACTTGAACGCAGCAATAACGTAATTTTGTAATCAAATTTGTCCTACGATTCTGCTGTGACGACTGTCCTCCGTGTGTCATGACCACGCACTGTAGGCTACCTGCGGTGCGGGCTGCCAATTCCACGCTTGTGGTCTTGCGCTCGAGCATTGCAGAGGAGGCTATCGCTCAGCGGGGGCTCTATAACATTACGGCAATCTGTCGTGATTTTATTGTGGTCTGCCTGGCCTGAAATTTATGTAATCCGCGACGCAAATATGGGCGGGAACCAGTAAACGTTTTATAGCCCGATCAAACGCTCTCCTTCTTCAGGAAATTCAGTTTAAGCACTGTTGAATTTCTTGCGGGCCACGAGCCTGAACCAAACTTGGTAAACTTGTGTGACTGTATGTGTTATGTGGTTATCACTGTATATATCATAATCGTCACCCAGCACCTGGAGTAGCATGTCAGGCGAACAGCCAGGCAAACATCTCCAGCTTCATTAAAATGTTTATCTCTCTCTCTCTCTCAGTTTTTTTCTTTCAAGACGAATAGCATCGCCACTGCTCCATATTCCGGCTGCTGTGAGTTGATGAGTGTGCAGAAGTGTCCAGTATTTAGTTGTGCCTAGGCAAGACAGCTAAATAGATGACCACTTTAGTCTCCGATTAGCCTGCTTCACTTCGCTTATCATATGATTGCCTGCAGCGATCGTGGCCGCTTGTAACGAGGCCGTGGACTCGAGCACATTGAGAAGCCCAGCTTTCAATTTTGCCCCGTTACTTGATCTACCTCTCCAGAGACACGATCAGCGTCCACGGTTTTCTGGACTAAGAAGGCTGCCTACCCGCAATGGATTGCGGTCTGTTCCTAATAATGTTTATTTTCTCTCTCTGCATCTTTGTCAGTATCGATGAGTTCACAGAGAGGTGTACACGCGTAAAAACAGCTCAACATCATTATACTGCAACTGAAAGTATATATTATACACATATGAATCCATCTCGCCCGCTGCTATAAGCAGTCGCTGCCAGTGTGATTGCGGGCAGCCTTCTTAAATTATGTTCAGAAAGAGACAAGGCCGGCTATTCCGAAAAAAATGAGTTATTGTTCGCCACAGTAATGTGCTGCTTACTGCGCACACTTCATTTAACGCCGCGAGTTTTAGCAGACTTGTGACGTCGCGTAACAAGGAGGCGATTTATGGCACATTGAAAAATTTTCACGAATAGCGAAGAACCAATGACAAACAATACGCCGTACAGAAAATAGCTCATTATTATTATTTTTTACGCAGTCATGCGTACGTGGTAATTACGCGGTGGATCACTTACGCGTAATTTGTTGCGTCGTTCTACGAACAGCTGCTGTGAGCATGATCCAGAAAATTTCGACCAATCATTAAAAGCTAAGGACTATGCGGAAGGGGAATAATGAGGGGTAGTTTAACGTTATAATCGCCCACATTGTTTCAAGGAAAATTTGAGCTTACACAGTTTACGTAGGCTATTTACTTCGAGGAGCCGGAGGCGAGGAGTAAATGGCCACTTCCCCGCTTTTCCGTCCACCCCCTACCCATGATGGGAAAAGTAGGAGGGCAAGGAACGACACCTAGTATATAAATTCGTAGTCAATATTTATAACCTTATACCTATACAGAACCATCACATTGTGGTTTGCTTAAGAATTAATCGACTGAACTTGGTCTTCTTCTTAAGAAAGACTTTATATTAGAGGGCTCTAACAGTAACGAAATTGGCACTTGGCTTATCCCGAAGACTTCTGCCAAGTACCTTGCTTTGTTAGCACATGTTTTCTTTAATAAGTGAGAATTTAACGTACTAGAATCATAGAAGGTTCTTCATACCCATCGTATCTACAACGCCAAAATGGGAAGTTTGCTGATGATTGCATCAGCAAACTCCCAGGTTAAATTTGGGTGTACCTTTTTAAACTTCACGGTAATAGTTCCAAAATGTGATTGAACACTGCTGTGTTGTAGCGGTATATGGGCGGCCCAGCCGCACAAGCTGTTTGTGCAGATTTTCCTTAATTTATAAAACAGTTTTGAAAAGCAAGTCAACTGATCAGCTCTATGAATATATATATATATATATATATAGTAATATGTATATAATATATTATATTATATTATATATATATATATATATATATATATATATATTATATATATTGTTAAGACGTTTATTGACGTGAGATTGACGGCGACGATGCACAACGACAGATCGCAGACTCTCACGAGCACGAGCACGAGGGGCGTGCTCTCCGAGGATAGGCGAAGAGGGTTACCCACTAAGAGGCGCTTGAGAGGACGACCCATTAGAGCGTTCCAATGCTTCTCTACAATATATGTGTGTGTACGGCGGACAGACTGAGCGACGCCGGCCAGGCCCCCCACTTGCGAACGAGTTGGTACGCCACTGCATTCGAATAACGCGTCCGATGCTCCACCACTCTGCTACGGCGGCGGTCATCCTTCCGTCCACTTTATGGGGTATATATGTGCATATAAACATAGGAGTGTTAGTCAGCGCCATAGTAGCCATGACGGCGAGTCTGGAACATTCTTTTTCTGCCTGCTGGCGTCACTAAGCACGTGAATATTATTATTTTTATTTCCTTACGAGCCGGCAGCTGACCAATAATCTCTCGCATACTATCTGAACGCATCCAGTCTGTGAGAACGAGACCCTCGCTATGAATGAACAAGAGATGGGGGACTATTAAGGGGTCGTTTTATACTTTGCTAGACAAAATATTAATTAGAACTAATAGACAAGAAAGCCAAGGCAATTATAGGGGAAGTTATTTGTAGTAATTATGAGAAAAATGTGCTGCGCGGAAAGGGCAGCCCAGTTACAGCGAAATGTGGAAGAGCGGAATTTCTATATCCCGTTGTAAACTCCCTTGGCGCTACTAACACAGGTACACTAGCAAAGTACCCACTGCGCCGTAAATCATATTTTTTCAGAGTTGGGAAGCGCCCACTACGCCATTATTCTTCATTCTGCGCAGAAGCGAGATAGCCGCGACACATCTGTGAGGCATTATGTGCACTTTCTTGATGCCACTGCTGACGACGATGAAGAATTATGGCTGAGCCTTTTGTAATGGATTGGAAGCTTTAAATGACCAACTAGTTACGTAGTTCGCATTGTGTGAAGCCCGGTTCATATTTCACTTCCTACCACGTTATATACCATACGTTAACGTGAGCAAGAGGAAAGAATTTTATGAGACCCCGAGGTAATGAACCATGGGGGCTTTTGGGCTTCCTTGGCAACCAATGCAATTGCAATACAAGTGCACTTGAGAGTAGCCCACCACGCGATAAATCATAATTTTTGTGAAGTAGGGAAGCAGCCACCAGGCCATTTTTTGTCATTTAGTGAACCGTGGTAGCCACTAAATACCTGTAAGGCATTGTGTGCACTTTATGTGGCATGGTGTGCATGCCGATGAAGAGTTATGGTAGAGCCCTTTGTAATCGGTTGGAAGCATTGAACAGCCGACTCGTTAGCAATTCGCATTGTGTGTCTCCTGGATACAGAATTGGAGTTGTGTGACGCCTGGTTGTAGCTGTACTCTTCTACCACGCTATATTACATATGTTAATGTGGTTCCTTCCTGACATGAAGCCTGTATAGGGTCTTTTTACAAAGGAGTTTCAAGCACCGGCGTGGGTCTGTGGTAGAATACTGGTCTCCTACGCCTAAGGCCCAGGTTCGAACTCCGTTGCATCGTGGATATTTTTCTTATTTCTTTTTTTATTATTTCGCCCGATTGCGATTACGGTCACCGGCGGCGGCGGACGACTACGGCGCTAAAAACGGCCGTTGTGATCTCATTACAGCTTTCGCTTAAAGAAAGCTTGCCTCCGGCAGGGACCGGTTCCTGCCGGCGGTAAGTTACCTTTTTCTTCCACTTTACTTTCATCGCATTTAACTAATAATTACTACAAAGAACTTCCTCTATACCTGTACACTCACTAGAAGTTCCAGCCTTGAAGAAGACAAGTCTTCTTGTCGAAACGTTGGCTCGAGCACCCACCCCCTGTTTACGGATTTTTTCGTCTATACATTCCTTGTCGTTCTTGTTTAGTTCTAATTAACAGAATAGTTGTAAGGCATAAAGCGCCTCGGCTAACCATAACGTTTGCACGTGATCCAAAGAATAACGTTATAGCTTGCTTTATTTGTGTGTGTGCTACAGTTCCAATGCTAAACCTTATCAGGTGTGCGTGTGTACACTCTTCTATTGACTGCAAGCCTACCATGTTTGTTAGGTAAATAACGGAAGCATGTACACTACACTTCTTGCTGTCTTGCTTGCGAGTTCAGTGAAACTAGGTTGGTTAGATGCTGTGATTGAGGTTCGGTGTATAATTTACCATTCAATGTTTATTTTGATCCTTTCGTTTCCCCCGTATGCTGCCATGCGTGCCGGCGATTTCAACACCACAATTTCAACTTCAACCGTTATTTATAGGGGTCGAAGACGCACCGCCAGAAATGAAGTATCGACTAATTTATTCGAAAACAACAACTGCTCAATATTAGCATACTTACAGTACCTGGTGGTGTGTAATATGTATCAGATGTTCGCATATTGGACTAATTGAAATATCATCTTTAGGAATGCTGTCTTGCGCGTGAGAAGATTTTTTTTATTATCTCTGAGTGATTTAACCAAATATACTTGTTTCATTTGCGCATTCAAGCTTTCAAGTATTTTTAGAAGTGTGCAGAGGTTCGTTTTGTTATCTGGTTCCTCAGCAGGCTCAATTAGCTCTGTAAGAACATGCACGGCAAGAAACACTTGTGCAGGTGTTGTATCAAGAAGGACGGCGCCTGATATGCTGCGTGCTAGCATGTAGTGTGGCACCAGATCCGAAACCGTGAGACAGCTAGAAAATTGGAAAACGTACTGGCACGTCAACGAACGGCTTCGCAAGTGCGCGAACAACTCCAAGGCAAAACGAGCCTACAATGGTGCCATACACAGGCGTGGCTCCCTTGCCGTGTTTCATGAGGCACTGGTTGTGTTCCGGAAGTGCATGAAAAAGCACGCGAGTTTTTCGGCTCGCTTCTATCACGTGGTCGTGACGATGAAGGCCGTCGGGTTTTTACAGGCAATGCTCTTTATTGGGCGCACGTGTGCCGTGGAAGTGAAATGTCAAAATACGAGCAATACACGCTGTACACCTATAGCGGCGATCATAGCCGTTGGCTGTCAGGAATCTGATCATAGGCGGGACCCGTCGCCTTTTATACAGCAGTGTTCGAACATTGGATCGTTAATAGAATCCTTAGCCAGCACCTCCAATAAATGCCATGTGGTCGTGATGATGAAGATGGCAGTCGGGCTGTTAAATGCGATTTATTGGGCAAACTAGTGTCAAGGAAGTGAACAGTCAAATTACAAGCAATGCACTGGTAGCGGCGATCCCAGCCGTCGTCGACTGTGATCGCCGATGGCTGTCGTGTTCGAACCGTCCGGCTGTCTTTTTTTATTGGTTGCTGTACTTTTTTAGGTGAACACTGGTCACATTAAAATAAAGAAAATAAGTGCGCGTGACACTAAGATCTGTAAAGGTCCCACATGTGTGAATATTGCTGCGATAGCGCTTGCATTTTCGCCGATAGATGCTTACCGACTAGCTGCATTGGGAACGCATTGGGAGTTTACACAAGTATCGGAAAGAATGAAAGGGGGTAAAAACAAGTCATACACTTTTTGATGCGGTTGCCATGCGTCAGCTACGCAAACCAATTTCTTGGTCTGACAATTTAACTGACGGTGCGTTCCAGTATTCAGTCACAGGTAATTATTTCGTTGGCTGATTGTAAGAGCTCTGCAGGTTTGTCCTTGTTCCACACAAGTGTGCAAAATTTATGTCTCTAAAATATGGAGCAGATATGTGGAAGCGACAATGATTAGCAAGTTCTCTCAGTACAATCTGTCATCTGCAACACAGTAGTAACGCGCTCTATCAGTATCACAATTTACATCGTGCCTAATATAGGCGCCAATGACAGTAACCATTATACACTTTCCGCTTCCTTAGTGTGTGTCAGCATAAATTATTCGTCGCTTCGTTCACTGTTTCCTTAGACTTCTCGGCTGTTATTCGTTAGTGGGGGCTCGTGGAGATACGAAACCGACTGCTCAATGCACATTGCCATACGGTGGGGTGCGGTTGAGCAATGTGAGGAATTCCTGGTAAATTGTGACACACTCGTGACTGCACCATCACCACACGAGCCACGCTCGCGTCTTTGTGATCGCGGGTGCTGGCAGCTGGTCTGCGCCTTAGCGAGCTAGCGTTCTGCAGAATAAAACCCAAAGGCTGAATAATGGCTCAACCTAATGGCTGCGCCTAACCTAACCCAACCGTCTTGCTTCCTTGCGTGGCCGAGACATGACCAATCGCTGCGGTCGCTCGTCGAAATAGTTGAGGAAAACCCTATGTTATCCTGGTCATACATTTCTGTACGAGAGAATACCAACGACCAGATAAACGTTATGAGTTATTCCGGCCAATTCCCACCCGAGCAACACCGTGAGCATTCCTGTGCCTTCATTGCTTACCACGTGGGCCAGCATACGTCCGTGTGGTTGACTTGAAGCCGAATCGCAACTTCTCTTGATGGACATCCGCTTTGAGAGAACGAAGATTCACTAGGCTTCTGCATTTTGTCACGTCAGGCCTGTGCCTTCGACGAGTCTTCCCCTGTATTCTACTAACAGAGGATATCTGACCTGCCCTGATTCGATAACATTTCCTGTAAATCTATGGACTGATTGTCGTCAATCGCAGCCGTGCCAGTGGCTTTACAGCCCAGCTGTCGGTTAACGACGGCCAAGCAACTAGCACAGTCAAGCGTGCCTATTTCAGCAATGGTGAAGGTGCCCTTTTCAGAGCTCCCAAATTGCGTGTATCCACTCTCATCAATGACGTGGATGACATTTTAAAACATCGCATTCACATCTATATCTTTCATGATCTCAGGGCGACCCTGCTGAAGCGCGAAGCACCTTTACAGTGTTTTCGCATGTAGCAGCCCCTATCCGCGATACATATCGGCGACCACCGCCCTAGTCAAGTTCATCAGTGTATTAAATCCGTGGTTATCACCCCTTGTGGACTTGTCGAAGTGATGAGGGACCCCTTGCAGTGAGGGTAAAGGGGGGGGGGTCATAAATTAAAACACCTCGCAGCCTAAAATAGGTGCCTGTTACTTTTTCTCCCTGGGAAAGGATGGTGAAACTAAAGTGCCGCGCCAATTTGATGTCAACAGCTTGTCAATAAGTTGGGCGCTCTGCAGCCACATTTAATTTGTTTCTAGCTACGTTTGCTCTTCAAATATGCAAGCCTAGCAAAAGCACGCTCGCATGCAAATGTTGCATGCGGGCAGTGCAACACGTGCAAGAAGAGCAGCCAACTCATATAGGAGGGGAAATATAAATCAGTTTCGGCACAATTGGCCACTGCTGTGCGGTGAAGAATACCGAAAATGAGAAGGCGCCACTCTCACGAGTCACAGTGTGCCTCTAAAAAATGCATTTTTTCCGAGGATGGGCTTTGCGGATCCCCCAAAAGTGGCTTCGAGGACTCCGGTCTGAGAACAACTGTATTAGACAGCTTCTAGACGAGAACTCGAGATCCACGCACGACGCTTTGCTGTGCAACTTGTTTAGCATCGGCTCAGGTGACAGCTTCAGTTGTGGATATTACCGCTCTTGCTATGTTGGCCGGCAAGGTCAAGTATACCACTGCCCTAGTGAAGTTCCTAAATGAATGATGACGAGGTGAAAAAGCGAGATCAGCTGCTAGACAAAGGAAGACGGTTGCTGCGCGAATTGTTTTCGCAATGTCTCCTGGGTAACGTACAGATGCCTATGGCGACAACTGCTTTTATGAATTTCTTATTGCGATAGCAATTATACGGCAGTCTCGGCTGGTGTTGCCGTCACCGTCGCCGGCGTCGTGCACCGTATGTGTATAAGCATGTGTTTATATATAAAACGCCCAAAGAAAAGTAATTAAAAAAATGCTTCCGAAGCGCGGAATTGAACCAGCGACCTCTCCCTCCGCAGCGCATGGCGCTAACCACTACGCTACAAAACGCAGATCCTTCTAGTAGCCAACGGCGAGCGTTATATACACAACCTTTACCGCAGTACTTAGAGACAGCAGGCGCTTATAGGCGTTTCTTCATTACCAGCGAGATGGCGCAAGGAGCGCAATAGGCGCATTTAAAAGTCGTCGGCCAGCTCGCTCGCTTCTTATATTTGCGCAGGGAGAACCTTGCCCTTCCGCCATCTGCTCGCGCGGTAGTTGCTGCCTGGAGGCAGATGTTTCTGCTGCGTAGCAGCGCGTCCATCACGGGCCGCTTTTCTTGCTATCGCATGCACTGCTTCGCTCTTGCGGCGAACCTGTGACTTTTTATTGAGCTCGACGCGTTGGCCGACAAGGCCAAGTAGGACGCCGCCCCTTTCAAACTATCCACTGTATGGCGCAGCTGCTTGCTGAAAACGCGAGGTTTCTGACGACCCGTCGCTGCGCGAATGAGTTTTCAAACGGCTACAGAAGGCTGGGGCGACAATTTTCACAACATATATTACCCTACTAAAGACGCAAATTCGTGGCTGGTTTCGGTGTTCTTTGTGATGTCAATATTCCAAAATACAGCGTCACCTCACGCCCCTGCCAAGTCTTTTTCTCTAAAGCGATGCTCGTTCTGGTACGGTGAGTTGGACAGGCCCTCTCCCGTTTTCGAAGCTCTAGAGCTACACCCTGACATGGTTAGGTCGCTGCACAAGACTGCCAGAAGTTACGTACACTTCTAACATTTCAGCGCCAACAGTTCTGGTGGTTTTCGCGTCCACATTGACTGTGAGGCTGCGCTACCCTATAACAGTCATCCCGATCACGGTCGGCCATATCGACTCAATACATTCTAACGAACCCGTCAAGATTCTCGAACCTGCATTTCTTCCCACAACTTGTTACCATTCGCAGTCAAATTGGTTTATTCAACTTTTCTCCAGCGCCTCAAGTCCTCTATTATAGCGCATGAATCCTAAAAGGGGTATCCTCCATCTGCTGCACGTTTCTCTAAGCCATTTGCCTAGCGCGAACTTTGCCACGAGGTCTGGCTGAGTGCAGCGAAAGGTGCCAAAGGTAGCCGAGGCAGATATATGTCGGGATTTCAAATAATGCTTCCCCGACGGAGACGCGTACGCATAAGAACGATTGGGTTGGTGCATTCGACGCTTCATGACCTTGTCAATAACGTCGCGATACAAAAAAATCAGAATTAATTAGTCTAAAAGCTCAAGGTGGCGGTACCTATGTGTCGTATGTAAAAACGTCGTCACTGTCCTCTGCATTTAAGATTGCTCTTTCCCAGATGATTGCTCTACCTACACAGGACACCAGTTTACACCCTTCAGCGGGTTTTGCCAATTCTCTATACAGCCTTATCTCTGAAAAAAAACGGAAAATAAACGCTACCAGTTAAGGAACACTCTATTGCATCAGCATCAAAGGATTCAATACCGCACATACACAGAAAACCATACACACAAAGATATATCACATAAGCACCCAATAGGCAGAGCGCTTGCGCTACACAAGTATGCACCACCCGTGTGGCGTATATAGTCATACTATCTTGAGCCACCGTTGAGTGCCGGTGGCGATATTCCTTTTTTGTATAATTAAGCAATCAACATTAACGGAATATGAAAAATATTATGGTGGACTTGTAGATAGCGCTAAAACAGGTATGTCTTATTCTAAACTCGCCTAAAATTAAACGCTTCTTAAGTTAGCCAGTTCCGATTATCAGCTGGCCCTTCAGTCGTGTGGGCCGAAGGTGTTTTGATAACCCATAACACCCTTACCTCCTAGAGGAAGGAAATAGATGCCTTTTAAGGGCTCGTTTTTCTTTGTTAGACCCAATATTAATTATAACTAACAGACAATAATGCCAAGGAAAGTATAGGAAATATTATTTCTAATAATTGGGATACAATTGTGAAGAAAGTAAAGTGGACGAAAAGATAACTTGCTGCTGGCAGGGACCTCCTAAAGGGAGTTTTAGTAAGCCATTGACCCTTACGCAAACTAGAAGGCTACTAGGGGGGGGGGGATACGAAAGGGAGAAGGCAGGGAGGTTAACCAGACAGCAGTCCGGTTGGCTACCCTACGCCGGGGGGTAGCCAATCCCCCGGTTGGGTAGCCCCCATTTTTGCTGATTCTGGTGAGGCAAACGGTTGTTTTGGTTGCTTGAAATCGATGTTAGGGGAGCAAGGCGGTTTACAGTGTAGGCTTGGAGACTGCAGAGATTACATAGTCATGTGTACCCACACGGCTACGTACGTCGTGTGCAGCACACCTTCAGGTGAGTACACTGCACATTTTCCGGACAAAACTGCTCCCCCGCGCCTCAATTCACGCTACTGGCAGCAAAAGCAATATACTCACAAATTTAAAGCTTTTCACTGTTCTGCGGCACCTGCGATTACGTACGCTCAGGCATTCAGAATCCACAGCTCACTCTTCACGGAGCCGCCATTGCACATTTTGACCTCACTGAATGCGATCTGAAGAGCTTTGTTTGATTTAATTTGATCGGTAAGGAACTCTTAGCTCTGAAACTCGTCGATATCAGGACTAACGTCACAAGGGCTTTGGAAAATTTTATAAGACCCCACAAAAGCTCCGTTGCAAATGGTCTTTTAAGATATCAATGAAAAGCGAAACTGTCGACGTATCGTGCGCGCTTGTATTCACTGTGACCCATTGTATGCTTTTTTGTTATTTTACAGCAAATGCATGCATAATTTTCCTCACGGAATCTGCCGTGAACAAAGGAATGCCGGAATATTGCCAGTACATGTTTAGTAACGCATGCGCAAAATATCGGGAGCTCGAGAAAATCTTTCAAGACTGTTGTATTACGAGAGTAGATGGTGGTGCCAGTTCTGTTATTTCATAATGACGAAATAAATAATTCATCGTGTTTTCACGAAATCGTTGTACGTTAAGCAATAAAGCGCTGCACATTAGCGCGGGTAGCTTGCTGGTGTTAGTATTTACTCCTAACGGAGTGCAGCTAGTGGGATGTAGACTAACGTGAGCGCAACCTCAGTTTTGCAACCTTAAACCTTCGAAATAGGGATAGGAGATGTAGAAAGATGGAAAGCCTGTGCAGCTGCGCAGATCTACGCTCATGACCGAAATCCATAATGCCGTGAGCCACGGTGCATGATCAGCACCATAAACCGCCATAATCAAGAGTCGTCCTTACATGTGTGTTGCCCTTAGATGAATGGCGCCATATGTCACCTTCTGTTGCAAGAGCCTTCAGGCCGGCATTAGGAGAAGTTTTGTTCCGCGAACCTTTGGTCACGACCGCAAGCCAAGACACTGGACACTCGCCTGCGGTTGGTGTTTCTAGTCATAGCAAGGAAAGTCAAATTGAACATGTTCACTCGTGTCCCATCGGGACTATATGACAGCAGAGCTGTTATGCTCGAGGTTTGCTGTGTGTCGTAGATAGAAAATATTATCTTCATGAACCGGCACGCGCTCAGTGACCGCCCAAGGATTTTGTTGAGATGGTTGACAAAAAAGCTGAAGCCTGCTCACCAGCTCTTCTGTGACGCAGCCTTACGCGACTTAGTACAAGCTGCGCTAATTTTTCCATCGAACTTTTCGTTCTCATTTTGACGTCCTGATGTGGACAATGTACTTGACACTTCGATGCACAACGAAGAGAAGGCCAGCCACGCGAGTGTGGCCCGAAAGTGCAGCGAAGGGTTTCTAGAGGTGATGATTGCACTCTACGCTGATCAACTATTCATGACCCTCTGAAAGGCAGGTGTCCCAACCTAGCCGTTAAATCAAGTGCACAAAAGACGTACCACATACCGAACAGTCTAAAGCGTATTTTGAGTCTAAATTTATGGTTGCGAGTAACTCCTTTGCCGCTCCGCGTCTGCGTTAAATCGCACGCCATGTAAAACTGAACAAGCTTCTGAGGCAATGTACGATGAGGCACAATATTTTTTGCGCGGGATGGGGGATGAGAGGTATTGCGCTCCTATTCGCATGGCGGGGGAGGGGGCGGAGGAGCGGTGGGGGGCAGGGGGGAACTGCAACTATTACTCGTTCTAATGCCTGGTAGCATATCGGTCGTAGTTCGTCGTAACCCTTCGCTATGATGTACGTTACTGAACACCGAATAACGCTGAATGTTGTTTTACAGCGAAAGCTGTTATGAGATCATTTCACCGGCCGTTTTTGGAGCCGTAGTTGTCCGCCGCCGCCGCCGGTGTCCGTAACCAGTATGGCTCGAAATAAGAAAAGAACGAAATAAGAAAAAAATTCCAGGATTGAAGGAGGTTCGAACCTGGGCCCTGTGCGTGGAAGCCCAGTATTCCACCTCTGAGCCATGCCGGTGCTGGAAACTGCTGTGCAAAAAGGTCCTATACATGCTTCATGTCGAGAAGGAACCACATTAGCATATGCAATATAGCGTGGTAGAAGAGTAAAATAAGCACCAAGCGTCGCACAACGCGAATTCTGTAGCCAGGCGTCACACAATGCGAACTGCGCAACGAGTAGGTTGTTGAATGCTTCCAACCCATTACAAAAGGATCTGCCATAATTCTTCGTCGTCATCAGGCACAGCATCAACAAAGTGCGCATAATGCCCTACATGCCGTTTGGCAGGTAGCACGGCTCTCCGTAGAATGACGAAAAATGGCACAGTGCCTGCTGCCCTACTTCTCAAAAATTACAATGATTTTGTGGGATGCGGAGTCGGTGAAAGGACGCATCCCAACATAAAACGTAACAACTGTTTATTAACGGAGTAGCAGCAGCGGGGCGAGCATACCGACGCTGCGCTCAGTCGGGTAGCGAAGGAAGGAAAACTTCCGAGCTTAGCGGCTCGGGTTTATAACAGCCGTCGGTGACGTAAGCCTCCGGTGACGCTGCGGTGGCGCTGTCCCTTATCGGAGGCGTGGTGCAGCGTACGGCCATGTCACGCCGGGCTGGCTAAGGACGAGGCGGTGCCTGCGCCGGTTTGTGCGCAATGTGTCGCCACATCACCCCCCCGCGGAGTGCAGAGCCCTCAGGGTCTGTAAAAATCTGGGAGGCGTACCAGACGTCCAGAGCGTGTTGTGAAAGGAGTGGGCTGTGACGTCGGCGTCTGTGGATAGATGCCTGTGGATGGAATGGCGCTGCCCGGTTCGTTCGCAGCGATGTATGCGGGCTTGAGCCGGTCAATTGAGACGCGGACGTCGTTCCCGTTCAGGCGCAGAGTGAAGTTTTTGTCGTCGCGATTGACGACCAGGTAGGGTCCGCTGTAGGGTGGCTAGAAAGGCCTGCGGACGGTGTCGTCGCGGAGGAAAGCGTGCGTGCACGATGCCAGCTCCTTGAACACGAACGGTGTAGGCTTGCTGTGGTGGGCTGCAGGTGACGGGCGTAAGGCGGCGATGGTGCGTCGGAGCCGGGCGACGAAGTCGGTGGGATCTGACGTCGTAGTACTGGATGGCAGCGCAGCGAGAAATTCACCTGGGAGGCAGAGTGGTTCCCCGTAGACGAGCTCTGCTGGTGTAGCGTGGATGTCCGGCTTGAAGGTGGCGCGAAGACCAAGGATGACGGCTGGGATGGCCTCGAGCCAGGTTGAGTCCGGGTGGCACATAATGGCTGCTTTGAACTGTCGGTGGAAACGCTCGATCATTCCGTTGGCGCAGGGGTGGTAACTGGTGGTCCTTAAGCGTTCAAAACCGATGGTCAGCCCGAGGAACCTGAAAAGATGCGACTCGAACTGCCGTCCTTGGTCGGTGGTTACGCGGCGGGGGGCGCCGAAACGTGCAATCCAGCCGGTGAAGAAGGCTGAGGCGACGTCTTCCGCGGTGATTCCCTCGAGGGGCCATGCCTCGGGCCATCGAGTGTACCGGTCGATGGCGGTGAGGCAGTAGCGGTAGGGTCCAGCCAGGGGGAAGGGTCCTATAATGTCGAGGTGGACGTGCTCAAACCGACCAGAGGGCTGAGGGAATGTCCCGAGTGGTGACGTGACGTGCCTGGTGACTTTAGCGCGTTGGCATTGAATGCAGGAGCGCGCCCAGGTACGACAATCCCGCTGCTTGGAGGGCCAGACATAGCGGTCAGCCACGAGGCGTGTAGAGGCGCGTATGCCGGGATGGCTGAGGTTGTGGAGCTGGTTGAAAAGACCACGGCGATGGGCCAGGGGCACGTAGGGCCTGCTTCGTCCTGTCGACATGTCGCAACAGATTGTGGTTGCCGACCCTGGAATGGGGACTTGTTGCAGCTGTAGTGAGGACGTGCCCTTGAGAAGTTCCTGCAGTTCGGGGTCTGTAGTCTGGGCCTCGGCGAGGACGTCCGCTGTTATCTGCACAGAGCTGGTGGCTGCTACACGTGAAAGCGCGTCGGCGACCACGTTGTCTTTCCCGCTGACATGTTGGATGTCGGTGGTGAACTGTGCGATGAACGAGAGTTGGTTCTGCTGTACAGGCGGGAGTTTGTCGCGACGTTGAGAGAAGGCGTAGGTAAGAGGCTTGTGGTCGGTATAGATGGTGCAGTTCTGTGCTTCGAGAATATGGCGAAAGTGTTGCACTGCTTCGTATATCGCCAGAAGTTCCCTGTAGTAGGCTGGCAAAGTTGTCGGGGCGGTTGTCGTGGTTTCGTCAGCGGAACTGGCGGTTGAAGGGGCCGTTTTCCGAGCTGCGAGTTTCTTGGAGAAGAACGCCAAGGGATGCCAGGTGTTGTCCACGCGTTGCATGAGGGCGGCGCCGATGGCGAAACCAGATGCGTCCGTGAAGAGTCCCAAGGGAGCGTCTGGCACGGGATGGGTGAGAAGCGTGGCGGTGCAGAGGGCGGCTTTGCATTCTTCGAACGTTTTCGTTAACGTCGGTGTCCACGTGACGGGTTGGTTTCCTCGTAGGCCAGCCAAAGCATCATGGAGGGGAGCCTGGTAGTCGGCTGCGTGTGGCAAGAAACGCCTGTAGAAGTTCAGCATGCCGAGGAAACGGCGAAGGTCTTTAGCGGTGGCGGGTTGAGGGTAATTTTGCAAGTCCGAGATGCGTTGGGGCAAGGGCCGAGTTCCCTCAGATGAAACTTCGTGGCCGAGGAAGCGGACGACGGAAGCGCCTAGCGTGCTTTTTTGGATATTGACGAGTAGACCGTGGTCATCGAGGCGTTGGAAAAGCAGACGAAGGTGCCTGTGGTGCTCTTCGGCGTCGCGGGAGAATACCAGTATGTCGTCAAGGTAAACGAAGCAGAAGTCGAGGCCGCGGACGACTTCGTCGATGAAGCGCTGAAAGGTTTGTCCAGCGTTCCTCAGGCCGAAGCTCATGAAGGGAAACTCGAACAAGCCAAAGGGAGTGATGATTGCCGTTTTCGGGACGTCATCCGGATTGACGGGTATCTGTGTGTAGGCCTTCACCAAGTCTAGCACGGAGAACACGTGGCAGCCATGAATGCGATGGGCGAAGTCCTGTATGTGGTGGACGGGGTACCGGTCCGGGATGGTGCGCGCGTTGAGGGCACGGTAGTCCCCACAGGGCCGCCAGCCTTCGGTCTTCTTGGGAACGAGGTGAAGTGGCGAGGCCCATGGAGCGTCAGAGCGGCGGGCGATTCCTTCGCGGAGCATGGCCTCGAACTCTGCTTTGGCTATGCGCATGCGGTCCGGGGCAAGGCGACGGGCGCGGCAGAAAACCGGGGGGCCTGAAGTGGTCCGGATGTAGTGCACGGTGGTGTGCTGCACTTTGCGTGGCAGTCCGCTGGGGCGCGTCAATCCGGGAAATTCGGCGAGGATGCCGTGGTACGGCGAATGATTGTCAACACTGAGTACCTTGATGCTTGGCTGTTGGGCGGTCGTTCGCTGGCCTGGTGTGGAATGTCCCGTTGTCGCGTCGATGAGGAGGTCGTTGCGGCAGTCCGGAAGGAGGTTGTAGTGGGCCAGAAAGTCCGAGCCGATGATTGGCTCGGCGACGTCGGCGATGACAAAATTCCAGCGAAGGTCACGGCGTATGTTTCTGAGCTGGATGTGCATGCGGAGCGAGCCGTACGTCTTGATTGTGGAGCGGTTTGCCGCGCTGAGCTCGAAAGACGTAGGCGGACGAGGACCTTGAAGATGGGATCGCGGGTAGCAGCAAATGTCCGAACCGCTGTCGACAAGGAACCGCTGCTTCGTGATTTGGTCGGTGACGAAAATGCGACGGCCTCCGGGTTGGCAGCTTGCGGCCGTCTCTACGAGCTGCCGTTGGCGTTTTCCGCATGCCCAGTGGAACACGGTGGTCGACATTGCCGGGCTCTGTCCCCGAAGCGTCGGTGGTAGTAACACGGGCCGTTGTCGGGTTGCCGCGACGAGGTGGTGTTACGGTCGCGGCTTTGCGAGTGGCGGCGCTCGTGCATCGGGAGACGTTCACCCAGGCGTTGTCGAATGCAGGTGAGCTGTCGGTCGATGTCGTCGATACGGCGTGCAAGCACTGCGGTGGTCAGCGGTGCAGCGACAGCCTGGGTGGTGGGTGACATCTGTGGCAAGGAGGCCTCGATGACGCGATCGGCAATCACCGCAAGTTCGTCGAGAGGTAGACCAACCTGAGCCTGCAGAATTGCCTGGACGTGCGGCGGGAGTCGCTGGAGCCAAAGCGCTCGGAGGAAGGAATCCGGGACTTGCATGTTGCCCGCGAGCGCACGCATGTGGCGCAGGAGCTGCGAAGGTTTGCGCTCGGAAAGCTCTGCGGACTGAAGTTGGCGTACCTTCTGGTCTTCCGAGAGCGACAGGCGGCTGATAAGGGTAGTCTTCAGGTGTTCGTAGAGGTTGGCCGTTGGAGGGTTGGTAAGTATATCCCGGACCTCGATGGCATAACGTGCGTCCAGGTGGGCGATGACGTAGTTGTAGCGGGTCCGGTCTTGCGTGATGCGCGCCAGGGAGAAGCGGGCCTCGACTTGGGCGAACCATACCTCTGGCAAGTCCGCCCAAAATGGCGGAAGCTTGAAAGTGGCGCGCCAGACGTCCAGATCGGCAGCGGCCGCAGTGGTAGCAGCGCTTGCGTTGACAGCGACCGTTGAAGCGGAGCTTTGGGGGGCGTAGTCCGCACGAGGCTGTACGGAATCGTCGGGCGAATGCGGTTCGTTTTGCATGCGCTGCTGCTGTTCCTGAAGTTGCTGTTCAAGATGTTCCACTTCCTTGCGAAGAGCGGCAAGGGCTTCCGGTTCGGCCATGGCGGTGCGGTTTGTTCGGTTTCCGGGTCACCAGATGTGAAGGCGGAGTCGGTGAAAGGACGCATCCCAACATAAAACGTAACAACTGTTTATTAACGGAGTAGCAGCGGAGGGGCGAGCATACCGACGCTGCGCTCAGTCGGGTAGCGAAGGAAGGAAAACTTCCGAGCTTAGCGGCTCGGGTTTATTACAGCCGTCGGTGACGTAAGCCTCCGGTGACGCTGCGGTGGCGCTGTCCCTTATCGGAGGCGTGGTGCAGCGTACGGCCATGTCACGCCGGGCTGGCTAATGACGAGGCGGTGCCTGCGCCGGTTTGTGCGCAATGTGTCGCCACAATTTATAGCGTAGTGGGTTCCTCGCAAGTGCACTTGTATTGGTGGCCAAGGAAGCCCATAAGCGCATGATCCATTTACTCGGGGTCTCAGTAAAATGACAATGATTTAGAACGTAGTGGTTTCCTCGCAAGTGCACTTGTATTGGTTGCCAAGGAAGCCCATAAGCGCATGATCCATTTTCTCGGGGTCTCAGTAATGTTCTTCCCCCCCCCCCCCCTCCCGCCTCGTCTCTCTATCACGTCAACGTATGTTTTACAGCATGACGGGAGAGGGAAATAGCGACCGGGCGTCACCCAATGCAAATACATAACTGATGGGCCGTTTAAAACTTCCAACCCATTATAAAGGGCTGAGCCATAATTCTTCATCGTCATCAGTCGTCGCGTCAACAAAGTGCACATAATGCCTTACAGACGTGTAGCTGGTGCCTCGCTTCTCCGCAGAATGACGAATAATGGCTTTGTAGGTGCTTCCCAACTTCACAAAAATTGTGATTTATGGCGAAGTGGGTACCTTTCTAGTGTACTTGTATTGTAGCCTCAAGAGAGCTTACAACGGGCTCTAGAAACGATGCTCTTCCAGCTTTCGCTGTGACTGTGCTGCGGTTTCAGCGCAGGCCTGGCGTTTTTCAGCTTCCTGTCAAATCTCGGGCTCCACTGAAATGCAGTGCCACTGTCGACGCTACTCAATGTGCCAGCGCCATCAGACACCTGGAAGCTGCTAAGTGTATTCAGACTTGGCTTGAAAGCTGCCGAATGCAGCAAAACTAACAAGAAGTCCACTCACTTCCCCGCCTAAGCGGCCGGAAACACACTTGGTGAGCTCGATCCTGAAAAATCGGTCAAACATTGTTTTTTTCGCCGTGCGACGCTGCGCTAGCGCTAGTGTATAAACCACGTAATGGAAACAACCGGCCGCAAATTGAAAATAGGTGCCAAGGAGCCGGCGGTGGTTCTCATCGGCGCAATCACGAACTACCCGTCCTGCACGACAACCTAACAGGCACTACAAGCACGCGTTCCTCAAGAGCCTGCTTTGGATGAAGATTCCCTGAAGAGACGGGCATTAGTAGAAGGTGACGCAGCGGCAAGTCGACATGCCCCAACATATCTCGTTTTTGCATAAGCCGGCGAATGCAGCGCCGCCGCCGATACCTATATGTCCCGCTTGTGTAGCTCCTGTGGTGTATATACTGCAACAAAAAATTGAAAAGGTGAAGGCCGCGTTCTGCATGTTTTTCATGCATAAATAAAATTGGGTACGAAATAAAAAAATTCGGCAGATCGCACGTACCGTGGGAATCGATGTCATGCGAAGCATGCGTGGGATGCTGACTGTGGCGTAATTTTTCTTCCTAAGCGAAACGTTACGGAATGGTGCTAGAGAAATGAGGAAGTGGTATGCACACATTGATATGCTGAAGATTCGCATATGTATTATATAACCAGTTGTTTACAGTTGCGTAACGGTGCCAACAGCAACATAGGTGTTACCAACACAAACACGGTAAGGTGATTGTAGGGCTTATACTTTTAAATACTGTATAGCGTGAATCCGAACAGCACCATGAAGGAACACAAATGTACAGAACAGGCGTTACTGGCAACTAAGCTTCATTCAGAAAAGTTCTCCTTGATATACACACAGCCGAGTGGCACGCGCAGGTGCGCGGCACGTACGTTACAGTCACAGTTGCAGTTATTACAGTTGTGTTACCGTTGTTATGCTTTTACTTGTTCGTTATGACGGAGAACACACGCACGTTTCACGAACCCCTGTTTATGTGTAGAAGGGTTTCTTTACGGGTAATGAGCAAGGTCATGATCACCGTGATCAGTGAGCACCAGCAGCTGGACAGGACTTGTTAATCGGATTCGTTCGTGATCGCGGCTACGAGGGGCCTAAGTGTAGTGAAATGCGAGGTATAGCAGATCTGTTGGAAATATCGGATGCCTCTTACGAGGAAATGATCTATGATGCCTCCTGTCCTGGACGTGACAGCGAGATCTGTTGATGTCCTGTCCACATTCAAGCCATATTTCACGAAGTACAAAGACCAGGCGTTCTTGGGTCTTGATAAATCAATGTTGAAGTCACCAATAATGATGAGAGGCCTCGTTTTCTCGGCATATTTATTGCAGGAAGCCCAGGATTTTGCGTAATCGACGTGGTCCACGTTGCGGGCCACGTGAACAAGTGCATAATATTTGAGCGTTTGCGATTGAATTTGAAAAGGCTAGCCACGCCTTGCGAATTCGGTGATTTCCTAGACGAAGCTTTGCGATACCATTTTGTCGCTGGATTAAGAGACCAGGTGACTCAAGCAGAATTGTTGAAAAGGAGCAAACTGTCGTTTGTGGACGCGTACGAAGTCGCAAAGAGTATCGAGCTAGCCTGCGCAGAGATAAAGGTAAAACATATTTTCATGTTAACTCGTGTTGTCATGTTCGTCACACAGTCACGTAATGCAATACCAATTTCGGGGTAGATCAAGCGAGCGAAACGGCCGCCAGTGCTCCATGAGCGTGGCACGTAAGTCATGCTGTACATGACATGCGTGTCATGATTTTCATGTTAACTCGTGTTATTTATGTTCGTTAGACAGTCACGTCACAAGATACCAATTTTGGTGTATATAAATCTAGCGAAACGGCCGCCAGCGCCCCATGAGCGTGGCACGTAAGTAATGCTGTACATGACATGCGTGTCATGATTTTCATGTTAACTCGTGTTATTTATGTTCGTTACACCGTCACGTTGCAAGATACCAATTTTGGTGTATATAAAGCTAGCAAAACCGCCGCCAGCGCACCATGAGCCTGGCACGTAAGTAATGCTGTGTATGACATGCGTGTCATGATTATCATGTTAACTCGTGTTATTTATGTTCGTCACATAGTCACGTCACAAGACACCAATTTTTGTGTATATCAAGCTAGCGAAACGGCCGCCAGCGCACCATGAGCGTAGCATGTAAATCATGCTGTACATGACATGCATGTCATGATTTTCACGTTATGACTTGCCATTTATGTTCGTCATACAGTCATGTTGCGCCATACCAATTTTAGTGCACATTTGATTAACCAGGCGACCAGGAGAGCACAAAGTCGTAGGCGGCTAGATAGATAGATAGATAGATAGATAGATAGATAGATAGATAGATAGATAGATAGATAGATAGATAGATAGATAGATAGATAGATAGATAGATAGATAGATAGATAGATAGATAGATAGATAGATAGATAGATACGCTCAAAGTCGCAGAAGTTCGCTAAGAAATGCTTCGCATTTAAAACGATTTGCGGGAAATTGAAGTAGAATACTTGATGCTCCGGTATATCGGCGAGAACGTACGTCATGTCCCACTCTTGAAACTTCATTCCACGCGACATTTCTTTGATAGAGTACACGTTACGCAAGTTAACGGAAAGGTTGCAACTGTCCTTGAGTGTCTGCAAAATACGCACCGCGTAGGGATTGTCGCAGGAAACTCTGTTGTGCCTGAAATAGGGGTACTTGGCGCAGGCCACTGTCAGTTTCTCCCCGCTCAGACGTTTTCTCACCAGTGCATCAGGTTTAGTACGTTGGAGCAGACCTGCCCAGTCATGATGAAGGAAAGTATGCGCTGTGACAGGCCACAGTGTTTTGCGCACGACAGTGTCGTTTGGGGCAAGTAGACCGGTCGCTTGGCATGTAAGGGCGGGTTTCCAGTGGGCAACTTCATCCGAGATGATTTCGGACTCTGGTCGAACGAACAGCCAGGACACGCAGACATCGCCGAGCTGTGTCCTGATAATGTTCGGCATGTCTTCGCGAGGCATGCTGGGATCAGCGGCAATCAGCACGAATCGCCTGCCTTGTCGGACGTTTGTCAAAACATGCCAGCGCAATCGGCTGTCTGGGATGCGCCACATTGTTATCTTCCCTCTAATGCGTCGAGAATACAAGGTATGTGCTTCTTTCCATTGCTTCTCAAGGGTCACTAGAATGATGTCGATGCTCCTGAAGGTAAACATTAGACAGAAGTCTGTCTGGTTGGGTAAGTAAACTGAGATAACTGATATTTATTCTCCAACCAAAGTTACGAAGACACGTAAAAACCCGACGTTTCGGAACCAGCTCGGTTCCTTCCTCAGGGGGGACTGCGGCGGCTTAGCAGCGGCCTCTTTAAGGCACTCTCGCGGCGGTTAACGACCCCACGCATTATCGAGGAGCGTAGCCCATGCGCATACACCGGGGGGAGAGTTCCGAGTGAACGGTTGATATTTTGAGTGGTCCTCTGTATATGCCACGACTCCAGTAGTAACCTCCTCCTCCACTTGGTTTCACTTTCGAGGATGGCGGTTCCGTTGAAGTCTATTCTGTGGTCAAACGTCTCTGCGTGCTCGGCGACGGCGCTGCGTTCTTTGTTGAGTTTACGGACGTCGTTGACGTGTTGCCTAATCCGTTCGGGGAAGTTTTTGGTCTCGCCGATGTATGACGAGGGGCAGTCGGCACACGGTATTTTGTAAACGACGCCGGGCGCCCTGTCTTTTGTTGGTCGGTCTTTCGGGCGGGGAAGGAAGCGGCCCAGCGTGCATGAAGGCACGTGCGCGATGTGCACGCCTTCTTTCCTAAAAATCCGAGCCAACGCCTCGCTGGCTCCCTGGACGTATGGGACCGACACGCGTTTTGGAGAGCTGTTCGTCAATGCTGGCTGGGAGTCGCGTAACCTCTTTTTCTCTGCGCGGCGGGCGACGGATCGAATGAAATTTCTGGGATAACCGTTTTTTCTGAGGTCCGCAATTACGCGGGCCTCTTCTTTCCGGCGTTCCGTGTCAGTGGAACATATCTTTTTGGCTCTCTGAAGTAATGTGGACACAACGGAGGCCTTGTGGGTGGAGGGATGGGACGAATCGTATTGAAGGTACCGGCCGGTGTGCGTCGGCTTCCTGTAAACGGAGAACTCCAAGTCACTGCCCCTTCTTGCCACCTGGACGTCGAGAAAGGGGAGGGAATATCAGTCTTCAAAACTCATCTGGACTTCAATCGCACCTGCAAAGATAGGAAAGTCGTCCCTCAAAGCCTACGCCTGAAACGCCCTGTCTCGACCCCCGAAGGTATGGAAATCGTCATGAGAGCAGAACAACGGCTGGTCAACGCCCGCCTGCACGAAATCAACGCCTCTCTACGGAAAAAGGAATTAGACCTGTTCTTCGCCAAGCGTAAACTTCAGCACCGCATTCCTGGATTGATGCCTCCGATCGACGCATTCGCGGACTCCGTGGCGGCGTCGTCTGCAGACAGGCATCGGACCGCGCAGGATAGGAAACTTTCTCACCTGTTGGACCGGGGTTCGCCCCAAGGCAACCCAAATCCCAGGTTTGTGACCAATTTGTCATCCCGCCCACTCACTAATCGGGAAACTTCTGTTCTGGCAAAGGGACACGGGTATAACGTGTCAACGACGCCCCGTTTATCGAAAGTCGTCGCGGCTGTAGAGGAAGCCGTCCAGAGTGTGAGGCCAAGCGCCAGAGAAGAAATTAGACTAAAATCAATTGGAATCCTTTCGAAATTGCCGTCACAAGGGAAAAAGAACTTGACCGCAGAAGAGAGCAAAGCCCTTCGGGAACTCCGACAAGATCAGAGCATTGTCATCCTCCCCGCTGACAAGGGCAACTCAACGGTGGTGCTGGACAGCCGGGACTATGACCGGAAGATTTCGGCCCTTTTAGAGGGTGACGCATATACGCAGCTAAAAAAGGATCCGACGAAGCAAACTCAGACTCAGCTAAACAAGCTACTCTCCGAAATTTTCAAGCACCACCCACAATTAAAAGCACTCTACCTAAGTCTAATCTGCCGCAACGGCTCCGCACCGGGTTTCTACGGACTACCCAAAATTCACAAGCCTGGCGCCCCCCTCCGACCGATCGTCGACTTCACTTCCTCTCCATGCCGAGCCCTTTCAAGCTTCCTGCACCGAATCATCGCCCCTCTCACCCGGAATACCCCAACTCATGTCCGCGACTCCAGCCATTTCGTGCAGCTAGCATCAGAGGTGAGCATCGACGAAGACGAGAGCCTGGTCTCGTTCGACGTCGTATCTTTGTTCACCAATGTGCCGGTACCCTTATCTGTATCCTGTGCCCGTGCTGCTCTTGAGGGTGACGATGGCTTGAGTCAAAGGACCCCACTCACTGTTGACGAACTCTGCCGCCTACTGGAATTCTGCCTGTCCAGCACGTATTTTTCCTACAAAGGAACAATCTTCAGGCAAAACAGTGGAACCGCAATGGGAGCCTCCATCTCCGTCACAATGGCAAACCTGACCATGGAACATATAGAAAGGGAAGCACTTGGCTCCTTCTCGCCGCGACCCAAGCTCTTTCTTCGCTACGTGGACGATTGCTTTTGTGTCATGAAGACATCTGAAATTGAAAACTTCAGACTGCACCTAAATTCCGTTCACCCAGCCATACAGTTCACGGTCGAGTGTGAACGCGACCGCACCCTCCCCTTTCTCGACGTCCAGGTGGCAAGAAGGGGCAGTGACTTGGAGTTCTCCGTTTACAGGAAGCCGACGCACACCGGCCGGTACCTTCAATACGATTCGTCCCATCCCTCCACCCACAAGGCCTCCGTTGTGTCCACATTACTTCAGAGAGCCAAAAAGATATGTTCCACTGACACGGAACGCCGGAAAGAAGAGGCCCGCGTAATTGCGGACCTCAGAAAAAACGGTTATCCCAGAAATTTCATTCGATCCGTCGCCCGCCGCGCAGAGAAAAAGAGGTTACGCGACTCCCAGCCAGCATTGACGAACAGCTCTCCAAAACGCGTGTCGGTCCCATACGTCCAGGGAGCCAGCGAGGCGTTGGCTCGGATTTTTAGGAAAGAAGGCGTGCACATCGCGCACGTGCCTTCATGCACGCTGGGCCGCTTCCTTCCCCGCCCGAAAGACCGACCAACAAAAGACAGGGCGCCCGGCGTCGTTTACAAAATACCGTGTGCCGACTGCCCCTCGTCATACATCGGCGAGACCAAAAACTTCCCCGAACGGATTAGGCAACACGTCAACGACGTCCGTAAACTCAACAAAGAACGCAGCGCCGTCGCCGAGCACGCAGAGACGTTTGACCACAGAATAGACTTCAACGGAACCGCCATCCTCGAAAGTGAAACCAAGTGGAGGAGGAGGTTACTACTGGAGTCGTGGCATATACAGAGGACCACTCAAAATATCAACCGTTCACTCGGAACTCTCCCCCCGGTGTATGCGCATGGGCTACGCTCCTCGATAATGCGTGGGGTCGTTAACCGCCGCGAGAGTGCCTTAAAGAGGCCGCTGCTAAGCCGCCGCAGTCCCCCCTGAGGAAGGAACCGAGCTGGTTCCGAAACGTCGGGTTTTTACGTGTCTTCGTAACTTTGGTTGGAGAATAAATATCAGTTATCTCTGTCGATGCTCCTGTGCGGTAGTGGCAACATGCTTATTTCCCTGGGCTTCGTGATCGGCGATTCGGTGGTAGCTTCAGTGGCAACAAAAAACAGCGAAAACAGAAGTGATGCACGCATTATTATGCCCAATGCTGCAGCTGTCATAATGGAGGACATCACATCGTTGACATTGACGTATATTATACGCTATGTTTAAGTCGTCAGGGCGAACAGCAGCAGTACGTTCAGACGTGATATTACTGATGCCCAAACACGGCGTTGACGATCAATAGCGATGCGCTGTCTATGCAGCGCACAAAGCCGACGATGAAGTGGCGTTGTTGTTCGACCACTGTGGAACACTTCGGATCACTGTCTGTGGTCAGATGAACACGGCACCACTGGTTCCTAATTAGTGCGTGTTCCGTTGTTGGTGTCTTCGAAACAGAGCTGCGTTCATTATTGCCCTACCCAGGTGAATTCATTTCCACATTCAGAACACCAGCTTGCTGTTTGCCCATCGGCCTTGCAACGCCAACAATAACAGTGGCCATGCGTTTGATTGTTGGAAAACGTGAACCAGCCATCATGTATAGGCAACATGTTGTAATGAGGCTTTTGATGTGTTCTGTGGAGAATGTTACAACACAGTGACCGCGATGGAGTGTCATGTGTACACACGCGTTCTCGGTACAGGAACTGAGCTTCAATGTGAAAACAGGTCATTATATGTTTATGCACGACATGGACGATGAGAGAAACACTTGGATGCAATTTGTAACCGTGGCGACAAAAGGGGACCCGTAAACGAAGCGGGAAGGATCGATTATCATTAATTTGGACCGCGGGTAGTGTTCTCAGCAACAACTCTGTTGGCATTCTCATGAAAGAGCCAGAAAACTTCATACGCCATCGATTGGCGGAAGCATGCCGAAATAAACATTACCGTTTTACGTGTTCAAATCTGCAGGAGGTACACGGTGGTGGGAGATTGCGGAAAAGTTGCCACCTCCTTGCGTTCCTTAGCGCTCACGTAAATGAAAGTACTTGCAGGAATGTTCTTGAATTACGCCCCCAACTAAATGCTGCCGTCGTTTAAGCATAGCTACGGAAGGGTTGAAGTATAGCGATGGCACAATCGTTCGTTCACAATGTAGGTCGCTTTTTATCGCATGTGTGATGTACTGCAGCTTCAATTTGCAGTTTATGAAGCGTTACGTAGCATGCGCCTAACAATTCATTTCAGTAATTGGGTAAATAAGTACATTCACCTTATTTGCGTATGTTCCCGATATTGTTTCGTAGTCACTAGCAAACGAAACGGGAGGAAGAAATTACAAAGCGGAAGCGGTTTCACAAGCCATAAATTCAGAATTTAATTTCCCACCTCCAAAGCTGCGGTTGCTAAAGACTGCTTCCGTCTACCACTAAGTGAGCAAGCCGAAGTCTTGCCGAAGTTAGGTATCGTGGAGAAAAAAAATAGAAAACAGGTTTCTGGCATCGTTAATATGTTCGTACTTCAACTGTGAATGAATGTACGCACTCCTCTCCAAAAAGATTGCGAAACGCGAAATTTTCCAGTAAGCTACATTCACCCTTTGTTTGGCATCATAGTCGCCAAATAAATGTTCCAGCCTGTAGTAGTGCCTCCGAACTAAACAGCTACCGCTTGGGTAGAAGGCCGACACTGAGAGAGCAGAAAGTCGCATTTTCAGTGGAGCCCACGTTCCGTAAACTTTTGTGGGCGGGTTTAGACACGCAGGAGTAGGCGACGCAAATATAGCAATTGCGGGGCTGTCAGAAGAGATGGAATCAGCAGAGATAATAATATTATCTGGGATTTTACCCAACAAAACCACGACATAATTATCAGGCATGCTGTAGTGGAGGGCTTCGCTAATTTCGGCCATTTGAGTATATTTTCTGAGCACCTACACCTAATAACACGGTCCTCTAGCATTTTGCATCCATCGAAAATGCGACCGCCACGGTCGGGATCGAACCCGGAACTTTTGGGTCAACTGCCAACCCCGTAATCACGGTACCACCGCCTGGGCTGGCTTAAGTGTAGAGAAGAGAGGACATGAGTGAAGCTGATGTCCCGAAACAAACCCCTTTAACAAAGCGCGACGACTGTTTCTTCTTTATTACCTTGGTTCGTTGTGCCTTTCTAAGATGCAATAACTGTAGTGAAAGTTATGTGAGATCGACAAGCCAATACTTTTACTATTCAAACAGAATGCCGTAAAATGTGTCACAACTCAAGAACATTACAAAATTATCTCCAAACTCGACCTAAAGGCAACTGCGTGAAGTAGAATAATCGCTTCATCATATAAGGAAAGTCGGGAACGGCACGACAAGACTGACAGTATATGAATTAAACTTCGCTCGTTAATTTTTCTTTCACCGCAAACGCAGCATGCATGAATCTCAATACAATACATCCGTTGGCCGAAAACCAATATCCTTTTTGAAGGCTATTGGTTTTTGATATGTAGACTTTCCTTCTTGCTCGGTTGTCGTTTTTCACACAAAGAAAAAAAAAAGATAACGACAATTACCGGCATTTCGAGCCAGAGCTATATAAATAGCAGCGTTTATTTCTCCCTTAGTGGAGTGAAGCAAAAGCTGTGCGGCCTATTTCACGCCTGTTACAGTCACCACGTAATAGGAAGTACTTCATGCTAAGCAACTATGTTCAGATACGCGGTTTCTAATAATTTACATCAAAGTATGAATTAGTATTGGTTCAGCGATAACTTAGAGATAAAGTATTGGCTAAGTGTTTATAATCTTCTCAAGTTGATTAGTCGAAGTGATTCACTTAATGCTATCATGGCTGGATTATTGAACCAGTTCAATGGTAGTGGTAAAATTATTGTGCACCTAGTTGTTCGTACTCAAATAGTGGGACTTACTGCTTGAATAATTCATGCTCAATACCTTGAAGGACATTTAAAGCAACATAGAGGGAACCTTCTCAATAACGCTCAGAATGACGTCATACGCTTTACCGCACTTTAACCGGTAACGCGCAGAAAACAATCAATGCCGCTTGGATTGACCACAACACCTAATGCCTGTGTATTTACATCGCAATAAATGTCGCTATAGCTAACGGTTTCACAAGTGGGCTTGCATTCGTCAGGGCAACAACTTCAAGCTACTACCATGACGTTGTTGCCCTGACAACGACCAGTACACTTGTCGAAGCGTGGGCTCCAGCGACATTTACTGGCACGCGTTTTTCGTCACTTCGAGGCCCTATCTTTCCCTAAAATTATGTTTTGTTCGTATTTATGAACATGTAGTCTCCATATTCCTGTGCTTTAGTTGCTGTTTCCCTGTACAGAGTTTACTTCAGCTTCAGTAGTTTCAAATGGCAATGCTTACATTGTTAGTCGAACGCCGCTGTTGCCAACTATTCAGTTCCCTGGCTAACTTGTATAACATGTTAAATAGCTAATTTGTTTTGTGGCAAACTGAGGAGCCACACTCGCGGTTCCACCTTTCAAATAATTCGAGCCGACGAATCTCAAAGAGCAGAACAGTAAAGTCACCGACATGAGCTGGTGGGTAGCTCACAGAAATCTTTTTTTTTTTTGCAATTACGCATGGCATATGCTTCCAGCAGATCCGTTTTTAAATGAGCGAACAATACCGCAAATACCCGCACGCGTCAAAAGGCATGCACAAGGACATGAAATGATGAGATCGTTCTAAACATTACTACGATGACTGTTCGAGAGAGAGAAACACAGGTTTGGGAGGTGCCTCTCTCCACTGTTGCGATTGGCCTGCTTCAAGGGTCGACCAGCGGGCAGCGATGTGTTGAACGGAGAAGTCCAACCGCACGTCCATAGACTTCAGGCTCAGACAGCCGAAGCAGAGAGAGCCTTGTGACGAGGAAAGCTTAGTAGAAATTGATTTACGTCTTGTATGACGAAAGGATCGTGCCGAGTGGGAGCTCGGCGGCTCCTCATATACCAGTCGATATCCCTAGTTTGGGAAATGTCCTAGTTAGAAAGGTCCAATCATGCACAAGCGTCCGTTTCAAGGGATCGTCCCTCCGTCGCCCACGGTCACCACCTGCAAAAGGACGCCTACTTCATCCTTTTCTCGTTGTCCTTCATGAGCGAAAGGAGGGGCGAGGGTGTCCTTTCCTGAAGCTGTCAAGTTTTACATGAACAATGAGATTGCTGCACACCTGTAGACCACTCTCGCAAACACAGGTTCCACGAAATAGCCCTCGGCAGATGCATTAAAGGAGTACTGACACGAACTTGAAATATTTTAGGATTGTTGCTCTAATTTAAAATACTAGTGTCGAGAAACTAAAACGAGTATTGTGGTGCCTGAGAATGCATCGTATATATATTTAAATTACCACTACCTTAAAAATACACTTTCGGTTGTGATATCGAGGGGGCGGCTTCTCAGTGACGTTTCATATCAGTATGACAGCACATGGATACAGAAACTCGTGACGTACTAGCGGCAAATTCGTTACCTGCTCGTGGTGCACAGAAACAACGCTGAGGGAAATGTCCCTCAGTGACCCTGACAGTGATTTCTGCGATTTAGGCTGCATGCAGGACGCAGGACTCGCAAACTCGAGGGAACTGCAAGGTAAATGTAAATGGTATCGAAGCTTCCATAGAAGCCCATACGTTCAGAAAAGGGCCGCTCATCAGCGGCTCATGGGGCTTAGCGCCATCTTTGTGAGGAGGGAACAGTTCCGGCGGAACAAAAAATAAAGCGGATGTGATGCAATATCCGGTAAAAAAGTGACGTCATTTTGTTGTCACTAGCGCAAAATTTGACCTCAAAATATTTTTCTTAGGCCCCTGCCCCGCTAAGGACTCGCGCTACGGCGAGCCGGCAAGCCCTTGGCGAGTGCCCTTGAAGCCAACGCTAGCTAAACTAATATCGACCCGTGACTAAACAGCGGTGTTTAAGTGTACCGCCGTTCAATTCGCCTTGGTTTTACTAGGAAACGTTATTCTTGGAGCGTTTATTCTGCGTTCGTGTCATCTTCCACAGTGTGAATGAAGTAGGCAGCAGCGTACCTCTCATGTTTGCAACGTTGCTTATTTGCTTCGCACAAGCGCAGGGGACAATTAAAGAGCGCATTGCATGTGTGCTTCAGTTCTAATGAGAAGAAATGACGCCTGGTCCCACCAAAATAATAATATTTCTGATTTATTCAATGGTCACAAGAACGCAATTTTATCACACCCTACACAATGCACAACAAATGTCGTAATAAGTATAAAAAGTGCGCACACTACATGCATATGTTTTGCCTTATGTTCCGATACATTAACCTTACGTGTAACGTATCAAGACATGCGAATTGTAGCGCTACAGATAACTTAGCGATCTGCTCACCGATAGCAGGAAATAAAGTTGACACTGCGTGTTCACGAAGGAAACCGGGCAGCAGGAATACTGATTCATGAAATCCAGCAAGCACACTGCTCCGAACCTTTGCGCCGGTGTCTTATCTAGAAGAGAGGGCTCGCCAGGCATACGCCTGTTGCTATTGCATCCTTGGAACACCACATTGTTTCCGGGTGTACCGAGGAAACCGTTCGGCATGAAATGTTAGCCGCGTCGTGCCGTTGCCCGTTGAACACCGCAGCCAACACGTTCACCAACGATGAAACGCACCTCGCAACTTCGCGAACACCAAATTCAAATTCTCACCACAATAATTCACAGAACGCATGCAAGTGCGAAACACCAAAACACGTGAAGGGGCGTGTCGTTGTAGACGAACTTACGAGCGCGCCTTTCGATGGACCGCAAGGGCTGCACTGAAAAACAATGACGTGCGCCTCTCTTCAGGGGGCGCTAAGAAAAAGGTTTTCCGTAATAATTAAACACTATTATACATTCTTGGCACATTGCACCTACATAATATTGTTCAGAAAATAAATGTAATTCGTAAAACATAAAGATTGTTTGGCCCTTAAATAAAACTTGGTTTTTCGGTATTAGTGTTTGTTCCCCCCAAACACAGTCGCGCTTCAATCGCAGCACCCATAATTCCCCTTGCTGGTGTCGTTGGCAATGGGTTCTGAACCGCTTTTCGCCCGAAGCTTCGCGACCTATTTGAATCGGCCTTGGGAACTGTCTTGAATTGTCGGGATAATGTCCATTGCAGTGGCGCTGGCTTGCAGATGCTCAGCGACGAAAGCTTCAAAGTCAAATTAAAGTATGTTATACGTGTTCTCCGACACCGGTGCGTAGGCAGCGTTGACACTGCATACCAAGGAACGAAAAATGTCCCTTTTGCGATGTCTCAAAATCGTGTCAGTACTCCTTTAAATTGATGATCATCCTTTCGCACAAACCCGACGCGTTCGCACAAGAAGACATAGCGTTCTTTAGCGTCGTCACTGCGATCCAGCCGCACCTGCAGGTAGAGGCGCCCGGCCTAGAGGAGGACAGCAGTGTGGAGTGACAATAACGTTCTCTGTAGTGAGGGGGAAAGGGGGCTCGTCCAGTGTCGAAGAAGCCTGAAAGGCTCTTCTGCGGATAGTAGGTACAAAGCCTTCCAATGGCGTTGTAATACCACTAAATATCGTGCAGCGACGCTGCGGTCAAGAATTTAAATATTCACCAGTGTGGTAAGTGCACCTTTTATAATATGTTATATCTGGGGTTTAACGCCCCAAAACCACGATATGAGGGGCGCCATAGTGGAAGGCTCCGGAATTTCGACCACCTGCGGTTCTTGAACATGCACCTAAATCGAAATTCAGTTGCCTTCGCCGGTATTCGATCCCGCGGCCTTCGGGTCAGCAGTCAAGCGTCATAATTAGACCACCCTGGCGGGGCTTTAAAATGAATTTCTTCGAATTGTACACGCAAGGCGTCCTATAACTTCCAAATACATTTCCGGCTATTTAAAGTACACATGTTTGAAGGAATCTGTTTGGAGAGCACGTGAAACGTACTCTAACAATCAATGCGAAAATTTTATGGAAACAATAGAAGAGTACCAACATCTCAACATTGTACCTCCTCTCACTGAGAATGAGCTCGTGCGTTGAGAAGGAAAGCTCGACGTCGACATATTGCTGAGGGGAACAGCGCAAAAAACGGGACGGAGAAAGATTGAACACACGTCACAAGCCGCTGACGAACAACTGTGTGTAAATTTATTACACCTGGAATATATAGCTGAAACAGAAAACAAGAACCATCACGTGCTCATCAGAGGGAAAGGCAAAAACGAATCTGTCACGAGTCAAAATGTACAAGTCAAGTGCTCAAAAACATTATCTCTTTTTCCAGGAGGGCGAGTGAAGGCTCACTGACGCTCATGTCCCCTTTCGTCTTGATATTGTTACGAATATATTTAACTTATTTACAATATGGAGTAGTCCAGCAGTCAAGATGGCGGTTGTGTATTCTCAGAACACCGACACGTCGTCTGCCTCTTCTTCGCACACCTCCCACAGTCATAGCTGCAACCCCGCTACAATATGAAAAGCCTCGTTAATTTTGCGCTCTGTCTTGTTACGATATCTCGAGAGTATCTTGCATTCATGAAAGAGCGGGGCGCAGCCGCACAAGGAGCAATGGGCTGCCAAGGTGCTGCTCGTTGATGTCCTGAGGTATAATTGGATTGTAGTTGTACTTCTGAAAATTCGATGGCTCAAGCGACATTTGCGTTCTAGAGTGCTCACGAGCAAGGACTCCAGAAAATTCTTTAAGGACAAAAATCCTTCATTGTTGTACACGAGCGATCGTAACTTCGCACGTCTTTTTCGGCCACTGGTTCTTCAGGAATGGCGGCGATTCTTTGCTGACTATGGAGAAATAGCGCAATGTTCGCCATTAAATTTTCTACAGAACGTCCAAGTTTCCTGACAGAACACAATTTACTTTAGCGTTAGCGTGATAGTGGGGATTAAGGAATTAGCGTTTAGCCTGCTGCAAACGTTCGTTGCGGATAGTGAGTTTTAGTATAGCAGGATAGTCTTTATTTCCCCATGCTGTGACTGCGGCGTCATATAGCGGAGGATGGATGCGTTAAAAAGTGACAAGAAAAAGACGTTAAGTTGTCGGAGCTAACACGAGAAAGATCCAGCCCTGACAGCGTTCAGTTTTCGAACTGATTTTTTCGTTATCGCGCTGCACCCGCCGCGCGGCCGAATGCCAACTTCTTCTTCTTGACGAGCGCCGCATTCTGAGGCGCTACAGGGCTCCCCCCCCCCTAGAACTAGAGCCATAGGAGTCACCCAGTGAACATGCTTGGATGTGGGCATCCAGAGTGAAGATGAAGCCCCGCGGACGCGAGGAGCGGCGATATACGCAGGTTTCAGTCGATCGGCAGCCACGACGTCTTTACGGCCATTGATGTCCAGCGTGAACGTCTTAGGTGTACGATGGAGGACGCGGAATGGGCCATCATAGGCTGGTGTGAGTGGTGGCCGTATTTGGTCACGCCGAACGAAGACGTGACTGCAGTCATGCAGATCCTGGCTGACGAAGACAGACTGGGGGTGTCGGTCGGCAGGAATCACAGGAGCAAGGTCCCGAAACGTGGTGCGCAGCTCTCGGATGTACGTGGAGGCATCGTGAGTGGAAGGTGGCGATGATGGCTCGAAGAATTCTCCTGGAAGGACGCAGGAAACGCCATAGACTAGTTCGGCTGATGAGCAGCCGAGATCCGCTTTCAATGCTGATCGGATGCCCAGAAGTACGAAGGGGAGGTGGTCGAGCCAACGTTCCCTTGGCTGGTGAGCAGTGAGGGCAGCTTTCAGTTGTCGATGAAGCCGTTCGACCATGCCATTGGCGGAAGGATGGTAGGCAGTTGTGTGAATGTGTCGAATGCCCAGGATATGGCAAGTGCGGTGAAAGGGCCGATTGAAATTGACGACCGCGATCAGTGGTGACGACAGAAGGGCATCCAAAGCGCGACACCCAGCCGTTTGCGAAAGCTTTTAGCAACTGTGGTGCTGTAATGTCGGAAATGGAAAACGCTTCGGCACATCTGGTGAGCGATCCACACATGTTCAAGGTAACAGGCTCCTTGCGATGACGGAAGAGGGCCGACCGATGTCGAGATGGAAGTGAGAAAACCTTGCGTCTGGAGGCCGAAAGGGGGATGTTGCCGTGACAGTGTGACGGTGAACTTTACCCGCTGGCACTCAAGGCAGGTTCGCGCCCAGCGTCGGACATCAGCATTGATGCTTGGCCAAAGGAAACGAGATGTGACTAGCTTCTGGGTCGCACGAATACCAGGATGGCTCATGTTGTGCAATTGATCAAAAATTGCACGACGAAAAGCTGAAGGCACGAAGGGCCGAGGGACACCAGTAGACGTTTCGCACGTTATTAATGAGGTAGAAAATGGAAGCGGGCACTCCGTGAACGATAGAGACGTGGATGAAGAACGAAGACGATGCAGCTCAGGATCGTTGCTTTGGGCAGCTGCTAGCTCTTCCATGTCTAGTGGTGGCTGGGTCGACAAGGCATCGATGCGGGATAGTGCATCAGCAGCAGCATTTTCCGGCCCATGGACGTGTCTGAGATCCACAGTGAACTCGGAAATGAAGCATAGTTGACGGATCTCCCGTGCAGTGTAATTGCTGTGATTGCGATGGAAGGCAAACGTCAGGGGCTTGTGGTCTGTAACGACGTAAAAGTCCCGGCCCTCCAATAAATGACGAAAATGTTTGATGGCAAGGTATACCGCGAGGAGTTCTCGGGCAAATGTACTGTATTTTGCTTCCGGTGGCTTCAGTTTTTGCGAGAAAAACCAAGGGGCTGCCAACCGGATACGTGCTGCTCGAGAACGGCGCCAACTGCCACGCTTGATGCATCGGTGATGAGACGAATTGGGGCATCAGGGACGGGATGTATGAGCATGGTGGCGTCTGCCAGAGCCTTCTTGGCAGTGCCGAAGGCAGATGCAGCGTCCTCGGTCCACTCCAGTGGCGCAGCCGGGTCTTTCTTTTTAGCCAATAGGTCGGTCAAGGGCTTTAGGAATGTGGCACACTTTGGAAGAAAGCGGCGATGGAAGTTTAGTAGGCCCAGAAATTCTCGGAGTCGCTTCAGTGAAGTCGGGGGTGGAAAGTCTTGAATAGCTTTCACTTTGCTGGCGAGTGGTTGGATACCCTGTGGAGTGACAAGGTGGCCTAGGAACTCTATTGTAGCGACGCCGAAGAGGCACTTATTGGAATTAATTACGAGGCCGTAATCATCCAGGCGGTGGAACAGGGTGCGCAGGTGGGCTTCATGCTCAGGGCCGGATGAGCTTGCTACAAGGAGGTCATCAAGGTAGGCAAATACGAAATCGAGACCTCGCGTGACCTCGTTGATAGTGCGCTGAAAGGTCTGTGCAGAGTTGCGCAATCCAAAAGGCATCCTCACATATTCAAACAGACCGAATGGGGTGGTGATGGCCGTCTTCGGAATGTCGGCGGGTTCTACAGGAATCTGATGGTAAGCCTTCACTAAGTCAATCTTAGAGAAGATTGTGCACCCAGCCAAATTTGATGTGAAATCCTGTATGTGAGGAAGTGGATAGCGGTCTGGTAAGGTGTGGGCATTGAGAGCGCGGTAATCCCCACATGGTCTCCAGTCGCCAGGATCTTTCTTCGGCACCATGTGGAGTGGCGACGCCCAGTTGCTTGAGGAAGGCCGCACAATGCCGAGTTCAAGCATGTGCTCAAACTCACGGCGGGCGATGGCGAGGCGTTCTCCAGATAGTCGACGGGGTCGTGTAAAAACGGGAGGTCCAGTGGTCACAATGTGGTGAGTGATGGAATGCTTCACCGGTGACTCTCTGGTGTGCGGCTTCGTGATGTTGGGAAAGTCGGCGAGTATTTTTGCATACGGCGAAGCAGGTGTGAGAGCTCGCAGTCCCGTTGACGAGGAAGTACAGAGTACACCGTTGATGGAGAGGCGGGTGTTGAGATCAATGAGGCGATGAGCATGCATGTCCACAGCAAGGTTGAAAAAACTGAGGAAGTCAGCTCCAAGAACAGCTTGCGAGACGTCAGCGAGGATGAAAATCCAGCGGAAAGTACGGCGTAGTCCAAGGTCAAGTGTAAGAGAGCGTTGGCCGTATGTGCGAATGGCGGAATTGTTGATCGCTTGGAGTGGGCAGGTCTGTTCGTTGCGACGGCGATCTGCACACGAGGCCGGTATGACGCTAACCTGGGCTCCTGTGCCGACTAGGAAGCAAGCGCCAGTGACCTTATCAGAAACATAGAAAAGGCGGCATGACTTTCGACCAGTACCACTTGCCGCCGTCAGTGGCCGGTCGTCGCATTTCCCGACCAGGAGCACGGGCGAGTGCACTTGCGAGCAGAGGCACCGAATCGGCGGTGGTACCAGCACACGGTTGAGGATGAGACGTCCCGCGGCGCGTCGGTTGGCCGAAGTTCCGGAGAACGCGGGGGCGTCGATGAGCGACTGTGTATCTGGAACCTGGATGACGGTCGACGATGCGCAGGTACAAAGCCATCGAGGCGCTTGACAAGGGCGTCCAAACGGTTCTCGATGCTCGCGAGCGCCGGGTCTGCAGCGGTGGCCGGTGGTGGTGTGGTAACGGCGTTGAGGCTATGTGCCCGCGAGTAGTCCGCCACTCGGTCAGCCATTTCAGCGAGTGTGTCTACTGGGACATCTCCTGCAGCCACGAGGACCGGTACCATGCTCTGCGGTAAGCGCTGGAGGAACAACTCACGCAACAGCTTCTCCTCTTGAGGTGCGGAGGGGCCGCCAAGGAGCTGGCGCATGCGTCGCAGGAGCTGTGATGGGCGACGGTCACCGAGCTCTGTGGCCGTTATGAGCTGTTGGAGTCTGCTGTGTTCGGACTCAGACTTGCGGGAAATGATAGCTGCCTTCAACGTGTCGTAGGGGTGGCTCGGGTGCGGCGACGCTAAAATATCAGCTAAGTCGTCGGCTACGTCCGGAGGTAAGCAGGACACCAGATGCCAGTACCTGGTCTGTTGGCTGGTGATTTGCCGTATACGGAAGTGCGCCTCGACCTGCAGAAACCATGTGCTGGGGCTGTTCGGCCAAAATGGTGGCAGGTTGACATGTTGGATCGCAGCGACCGCAGCACCGCTAGGTCTGGCGTCTTCTTGGGCGTCAGGACCGGTAGGATTGGTGGCAGAGCCGGTGGGATCCATGCGGGATGATCGGGGCTGCGTGTTCTTTATCGGGTCACCATTAACTGTCGGAGCTAACGCGAGAAAGATCCAGCCCTGACAGCGTTCAGTTTTCGAACTGATTTTTTATTATCGCGCTGCACCCGCCGCGCGGCCGAATGCCAACTTCTTCTTCTTTGACGAGCGCCGCATTCTGAGGCGCTACAAGCTCATCTCGTGCAATCGAAACGTCATGTGGCAACAGGTTGGTCGGCATAGAGTAGGCGTCAGGGATCTTGGCACAAAATTCACCAGCAACCTCAAGCTGTGAGAAACGTTGATGTAGTGCCAGCGCAGCGAAGGGATGACGCTGTTGCGGATGTGAGTGAATGCCTTGAATAGTCCTCCATACAGGGGACGAATGCTTGCGGGGATCTAGCGAGTTACAGAAGCTCTACGATCTTTGTTCTTGAAGTTTATGCATTCGAGGTTTCATTTTCTTCTGAATGCGTATTGATTCTCTGCAGTCATGGATTTTGTTCGTCTACATCGTCTTTCAGTACGCCGGCGGATAGCTCGAAGTTGCTCCAACTCTTAGTCGAGTGCTGTACGTCTCACTGCTTTCAAACACATCCTCGTAGAAGTCTCTTCTTCTCCACTTCTTCAAATGATTCCAGCGGTTCGTGCACACACTTGTACTCCACTGCTATCTGATACGCGTCCCAGTCAATACGCGTCCCTCGAGTGTCCAGGAGAAGAACCGCCCAGACATCTTAATGTGAATTATGTGGGAATATGGTCACTGCCATGAGTTTCAATATGTGTGAACGATTGAACTTTCGTAACAATACTAGGCGACACTAATGTCAAGTCCAGGCAGTCACTGTAAGCCACTCCTCGGAGATAAGTCGGGCTGCCGTCGTTCAGCACCAGAAGTCCGTGCACTGATGCAAGGTCAACGCCAACGAGTCCCGTGCCTCTTCGATTTGTCCTGACGCTTCCGTACAGTAGATAATGGGCGTTAATGTCGCCTATCAATTTTCAAGGTGCTGGAGTCGTTGCAAATATATCATTTAGTACACGTAGATCAAGTCGACGCGACGGGGTGATATATGCGCCTATCAGTGTAAACGACAATTTCTTTTTTTTTTACTTATAGACACACGTAGTGATTTCCATGGCTAGGCTATACTGTTTGGCGAACATACGTGAGCTCTTTGCAGATATAAACAGCAGCTTCGCTTCGCTCAATCTATGATTACGAAACCTATGATTCATAGCCTGACTCTCCAGCTATCTTTGGAAAATGCGGTTCACAAAAGATATTGGTGGGGAACTTGTGCTCAAAAACGAACCGTCTAAATTCAGACATTCTTGACTCCGGTGTTCCATTGAAATATGGAAGCACGCTTGACTTGTTCTCGGAAAGGCTGTTGCATTGTATGGTGTGTCATCTTGTTACTGCAGGCCTGGAAGCACTGGTTCGAGTGTGTCTAAGGCTTGCAGTACGCATTTAGCGGAAGGTATCTGCAGACTAGCCAGGAGAGTGGGATTGACACTCATCGGCGACCTCAGAACAGAAAGAAAACTAGTCCTCTTGGGCGGATAACTGCCTGCTGTTGGCGTAGCCGTGGTCGACTGTCGATGCTTTGCTTCCGCTGGCTCGTGTGCCCGCGGTAAAGCAGGTCAAGCAGTGTCAGGTGCTCTCTTTTACGCCGCAGTGTCTTTCTGCGACTCTGGACGAATCACACCAGACGGCGGGGGCGGGGATGGTCGATGTAGTCGTGGCGGCGGGGGTGGTGGTGCTGGCGGCATAAGTGAAGGTCCATTTGGCAGATGACTACTTTTTCTTTCTTCGAGCATCGCCGTCGACAGGAACGCCGTCTTTGTACAACCATTACTGCTTCATTTCGTGAGGATCCGTCCTTCACCACTTCCCTGAGAGTGTTCCTTTCCTTCTTGAGTACTGGGCAGTCTTTCGGTGAGGCATCATGGTTTCCGCTGCAGTTGCTGCAATTCAGAAGAGTTGCTTTGCAAGCCTCTGCTTTGTGGGGTTCGGCGCAACGTGGGCATGCTCGCTTGTTGTTACACACACCCATAACATGACCCAGTTTAAGACTCTTGTGGCACTGCAGGGGCTTTGGAATGTAGGGTCGGACAACGTGACGATGGTATGCAATCGCTTCTGAAGTTCACCTTGATGCAACGAGAGTTGCCAAGCTGGCATACTTGTAATATATCCGTCGCCTCAGTAGCTGGCTTTATCAACATAGGAAGGCCTGCATTCGGTACAGAAACGTAGACGTCATAGATGACGCCCGTCGTCGTGCCTCTATCCTGCGAGATGTAAGCACTGAATCTGATGTCTCCAAGCTCTGTAACATTTCTCAAGGTATGTAGCGCAGCCGGGTGCCCGACCTCTGTGGCCAAGATCATCTTCCGTGGGTTCAGTCTATTTATATTGTATCTCATTACGCACGATAGCTTCGAGTCGTGCCGATATCACTTGCCTGCTTCTGTTCTTCAGGTGTACCGAAGTGTCAACAGGAACAAAGAGTATGGTATGGTGTTTACGACTACAGACAGCCTTCATGGTAGAGATGCTAGCTGGCGAAGACGCACTGACCATTCGCCTGTTAGCTTTGCACTTCACTGCAGGGAAAAACTATGGCCGCTGTCTTCACTACTCGCCGTGTACAGTTCAGTGCTGCCACTGGTGGAGTCGTCATCTCACCTGTTGCGCTTCCTTGAGGCTGATGTCGAAGGCGACGCCAAGTCCGGACTGCTGTGGGGTATGGTCCATCGCCGCCCGCCGGAGCAAATTGTTACGGTAGCTACTTGCGAAATGGGGCAGGGATCTGAATGAAACTGTAGAGCTGTCAAACTCGCCTGCAAGCCTTACTCAGGTGGTCCAGTTTCAAAGCTGTTGCACGAGGTACTCGTCTGTGACTTCACACCGTGTATATAAAGAGAATTACGCTTGACACAGCCTCCCTCGATTTTCTTTCTCACAATTGTAATTGCTGTGTTCACAGTGAATAATTCTTTGTTCAGAGAATCGCCTTACACAGAGCTCATAAACGCGCTGGGATTGTGGCTGTAGGAATGTGCCAGTTTCTGTAAAATCTGGAACTAAAGAAATCTGTCAGAAGATATTTCTGCGAACTAGCATTTTTATGCACTCGGAAGAACGCTATTTTGCGGATCCTTTTTTTCACAACTAAACAAGTGTATCAATCAAGGCAAGTAAATCAGCGCATTTGACAAACGCGCCCGATGTACTGTACTGCCGATCGATAAAGACTCTCCGGTCTCCTAAACGGTGGTTATATGGCTCAAAACCAGCTCACAAAGGTGCGACATCATGGCTACTGTGTGTCCATCATTGCTTCAACACAGACCTTCTGGGTATTCAAAACCTTTTACGCAGAATTACGATTTCGTTTTATATTTTGTAACATGAATGCACAACTCTCGCGTGAGTAAAATGCAAACGCGAAACGCGGCCGCTGCGCGAAGCACGTGCGTCCAGCCAACAGAGCGCTCCCATCCGTGGTACTCCTGTCATGTAGCAGTGGCGCCACTGACGTGGCACGGAGAAGTAGGCTACTCTCATCGGTTTTGGATGACGTGGCAGGCAACCGTGCGTGTGCATCCAACAAGCGGCCGCGCGCGTAGTTGACGACCACTACAGCGAAAACCTTAAGTGGCTCACGAAAAGCGGAATCGCAGTGGTAGAGAGACTTGTCTCGGTCCAGCGTCTCGTGTCGAGGCCAGCCCAACGCTCTCTAGAAGGCAACCTATCGATCCAGCAGATCTTGTTTAGGTGCGAATAATGCAACACTTTTCTAGGGCTTGGCAGTTTATCGCAATAGTACCATAGATATACATTTTCAATATCCACATTTGTTGTCGAGATACATTTGCAAAATGTATTTGTAGCTCAGTAGGGAAATACATTTACGATGTAGTGATAATATCCTGATACAGAGCAGTGCACAAATCTCTCGGTAATTTTTTGGAAATTAGCTGGCGTGTTTTCAAGGGGGAAGGAATACTTTTTTTGTCCTAATCCAAGGAAAAACCCGGAGCCGGTCGGCGACGCAGTGCCTGTGGCGTAGGGTTCACCACACACAGAGAATGGGACATGCGATAAAAAGCCCGACGCCGCAGACTGCAGAATCGAGAAAGCAGGACTCTCATCACCTGCCAACGAAAGTCTTTGTCTTTCAAGGCAGGAGCCGCACCCCTAACTTTTTTCGTGCGGCAAGCCGTTTGACCTGTTCGCGAGTCTTGAGTTGAGGCCGAACGGACACTGTCTAAATGAAAATCTTCTTGTGAAGGGGCTTTTGCTTAACTTCAGTTGACGCAACAACCTTGTGAGCAATATAGACCTTGTGTTTAGAGTAAATGTACAAGTTTTTCTAATTTACTATTGTTCATGTTGTAATTTTTGGCGCACACAAAAGACGACGACACAGAAAGAATATACAAACGGGCGTGCTAAAAAAGTTCCAGCATGAATTCATACCAACTTGCCCAGCTATCAGTTTTACTGCAAATCGTTACTACTGCAAATCGTTACAAGTGTTCGTTAGCGCTTCGTGCGATATGCTTGTTAGGCAAGTTTGAACGCGCTGGTACATTAATCGAAATATTATCCGGCCCTAATAAATACCTCAGCACAACATCAGCATCTCTGAAATAAAAAATCATTCGAGTATTTTTATTTTAGTGTATGTATCCCTGTAACTGTATTCCGGGATACTTTTGTTTTTTTTTTACAAAAGTATTTGTTAAGTATCCGATTAGGTAAAATACAAATTCATGTCACAATATGCTTTGGGACATTCAGCACATGCACTTCGGTATCTGCACTCCGGAATACTTTTTAAATAATCTCTACCCAGCTCTGAACTCTTCTCAGCCACACATGTGTGCTAAATACGCCTATACTTTTTCTTAATTCGCTGGTACTCATCAGTGATTCGAGAGATATGTTTATGAGAGCGAACAGACAACAATGTCAAGGAAGGTATAGGGGATGTTTATTGTAGTATTTAGGATATAAATGTGAAGAAAGTGGACGAAAAGATAACTTGCCGCCGGCAGGGACCGAACCTGCGACCTTCGAATAACGCGTCCGATGCTCTACCACTGAGCTACGGCGGCGGCCATCCTCCCGTCACCTCTATGGGGTATATATGTGCAGTTAAAACGTGGAGTGTTAGCCAGTGCCGATCGCAGCCATGGCGGCGAGTGTGGAACACTCTTTTGAGGGGCGAAGCTCCTTAAAGCGGCACCCGTTCGTCCCTCGTAGTGCGTAACCAGTCGTAACGCTAGTACCAGATCTTGACCGCCAAGGTGGTGCCGGTGGGAGATTTCTCCTGTGCGTTGTTGAACAATAAAAAATTCGCAGCGTGCGCGTTAACTAAAAGCCGAATTCTTCTGTCTCTCATTCCCCATTAGCAGCCATTGGCATGTTCCAGTAGGAAACGTTAGTAGAAGTAGAAGTGTGAGTGTTAGCTAAAAGGCGACTTCTTCTGTCTCTCATTCCCATTAGCAGCCATTGTTTACCTCCAAGGTTGTGCCTGGTGAGATTTCTCCTGGGCGTGATTAAACAATAAAAAATTTGTTCAAAACCCCGTTGATTGATGAAATAAACCAACGAAAGACGCCAGGTGTTTTCTAAAAGCAAAACGAAAAGACGCCAGATGTTTCTAAAGCAAAACGAAAAGACGCCAGCTGCTTAACGAAAGACGCCAGATGTTTTCTGAAGCAATGATTTTCTAAACAATGAATATTCACAACGTACATGTAAAATTAAAGTGAGCTGCAAGTCGTCATAACTCTCATCGAACCTTTAGTATAAACGCGCCCGATGTCACGTCGGCGATGATGTACTGGGCAGAATTCACAGAAGATTCACGGTTTACCGATGAACCTCCGCAGCTTCGCCCACTCATCATCGTTCACTCCGTGGATATGCTGTGATTTTTTTCTGCCTTATTGGCGTCACGTAGCACGTGATTATTTTACGAGCCGGCAGCTGGCCAATAATCCCTCCCATACTACCTGAAGGCATCAAGTCTGCCAGAACGAGACCCTTGCTATGAATGAAGGAAGGAAGATGGCTTTTCAATGACTCGTTTTTGTTTGTTACACACAATAATAATGAGAACTAACAGACAATAATGTCAAGAAAGACAATAATTTCTGCTAAACACGAAACTATATTTTATTGATTCCGAAGTAGCTACGTTTTGCTTTGTTATTAGGTAATTGCTTCGTGTTCATTCGCTTTTCGAGAGCACCCGCTTACACTAGGCAGTCATGCAAATACTGCTGTCACGTTTATGTGTCGACGCGAACTTTATTTTGATAGTGTCCGTTTGGCGTTGTCCTCCGATATTAGCAATGCTCACGTAGCGCATTGAAGTCACCACGTTTCAATGTGAATGAAAAGCCATCAAAAATTGGCTTGGTCTATATCGAAACTTGTGTTGACCCACAAACAAAACCGACGTTGCCCGATCACGAAATTGACTTCGGCCACCCCGGTGTTTTCCTCTAACGTACATACAGAAGAATCACTCTGTCAACCAAAACATTGTGTTGACAGAGCCAATCCAGACCCAGCTTGGACAACTTCCAAACATTACTTGGTTCAGCTCCGAAATTTCAGTGGGACATCCATAATTCATTTTGCCTCAATTTGGAAATCGTGCGTTTGAAACTGGCTTGCCATAAGTGACTTTGCCCAACGCCACAACTTCGTCGACCAAACTTTGGCACTGACTTCGCCAAATTCAAAAACTGAGTTTCCTTCCAGCAGCGCGGAAATGCCGGCCATACTTGTGAAGCAAGCCTATTCAGTCATCGCTATTCACTAGAGACCGGATTTTAGGCAAATGCCTATTTTGTTCCTTGCATCCTATCGCACCATTTTGATACATGAGCATGAATTAAAGGTTAAGAAGGGCTTTTATAGTGTTTTGTAGTGCCTATAAATGCCTATTTTTGGCGTTCATGCCTAAACGCTCATAAATGCCTATAAATGCATATTTTCAAAATTGGCGCTTATATGAACGCTATTTAGCCTCATGTTTCGCTCCCGGGTGCTGTTTGAAACCGTTATTCACGTTACCACGTAAGATTGACTGTTGGGAACTATGGGGTTCAACCTAGTCCTCTAGTTGAACCATGGAACCAACAACCGCTAGCAGCAGTGAAGCGGGACACGCCGGCGAGTATTCGCCGCCGCGCTGACATGCCCAGAGCGGTTGGCGAATGCGAAACCGCGGACAGCCGTCAGCGGAAAGGAGAGTGAAGAGCAAAAAGAAAGAAAGAAAAGTGTCATGTGCACGCAGCTTTTGTTTTGTTTGTACTTTACTTTGTAAGGTGTTCACTGCAGTAGAGTAGCCAGAGTTCTTTTTCAGGGGGGGCAACCATACTATACATATGTTCGTGCACGTGTTTTCTGTGTGCGTGTATATACACACACGCAAAACTGAAAAGTTTCGGGGGAGGAGAGAAGGTTGCCCCCCCCCCCCTCCTCGACGCCACAGGTTCACTGCAAGGGGAGAAATTGGCTGTACGCAATTCCATTCGGCCAATAGAAGGAATCGCACCCTTCTGGTCTTTCAGGAATCTGGCTGTCTGCTCCTGCTCTGTACTTCTCAGTCATGCCGGAAAGACACTCAGGAGTGTGATGATTCGACAGTGGACGCTTGACTCAATCTACAGAACACGGGAGTCCGAACCGTGCGGGGCAAATCAGGCTATGTTCAAATATTGGCGCTTTTGTGCCATCTATGTTTTCCTGTCTTAGAGGTCGCGCACGTCTTTGTTTGAAATTATTTACATTTATATGAACATTTACTGTGCATATATTTACAATTTTGGAAGCCTAAAACATTGTTTTGGCACCTGAAACAAGCTTTTTTATTGCCAAAAAATTCGGCCTCTACTAATCACCATGCTCGGTACTGGCTTTCGTCGTTGTAGGATGCTTCTGACCAACTTATCTATGCACATTCAATATCTCTTTACAGATGTTTACAAATTAGGCTCGTTACATCAGAGAGCCGACTTCCTACGAAACAACTCTGTGCCTAGCCTTTCATCGTTCTCGCTTTCATACTGTTTCACATTATTGATTATGGGGCCACAACGAGAAACATTCTTGCACTGCATTCTCAAAGAGCTCATTACAGATACGCCCGAGCCTTACCATAAAATGTTTCAACTTTATGGCGGTATAATGTACTAATATACATGCCCTGATGGTCGTTACCTAATGTTCGTCGTTCATCCCCACTTGTATAAGATTGTTTCACCTAGCTCGAATACAGGCTGATAGGCCACCTCGGTGTGTCACAGATACACAAGTGTTTGTCGAGTACTCGTTTGCCATCACCTTTCTCGCAATGTCTAATACCTCATTTCTAGTGAAGTGGGTCTCTTTCATGTTACAAGTTTCAGGCTTTATCAGGTCGCCAACTAGCAGTTCTGCTTCGCAAGATGAATTTTTTACCCCGAGGTACGCCGTTATATTCAAAACCCCTACATTTGTCAACGACGAGTAATTGAGTAAATTAGTACAGCGGTTTGATGCAAAAATATTTATAGATATTTGGAAGAACGTGATATCATTTAAGAGCATCCTGTGGTGACGAGATATGATTTCTACAGAGATGAACTCTGTAGGAAGCATATTTGGAAGAAAACGATGCTATTTAAATTCGCGAGCGAACCACCATATTATCAGCCGCGCCATTAGTCTCAATACCGTGTAAACGTGTTCTGCGTTCTTGATGTAGCAACTTTTCAGAAAATGCCTCCGTTGCCAATTATACGCAGGCATCAAGGGGGTATTGTGCACATAAAACACTCTTGAGATCTTAACTGATCACGTAGCGCAAAATTTAACACTGGACCTGAGAGGGACGAGGACGAGCGCTTACTTCCAATAAGGTTTATTTCGAGGAGCGTACACATATATACTCACGAAATGTGAAAAACAAACAAATCATTCAAGAAGCCCACAACTGCCATGCGTGAAAGTCTTACATTATCAGGAAAGACAATAGTTTTTGACAAAGCCTGAGAGGGAGTGCTGACGCAATTCAGCCCTAATCTAGAAATCCTCTCTCCCTCGATAATTTCTCGTGTTATATTTCTGTTTTTTTCTTCGATAACGGTGTCATGAAAAAGCGGTTTGCAGCCACACGTGGTTCAGTGCAATGCCAAGAAACCATCGCGACGATTCTTGACATTACAAGCATGTTCACGGAGCCAGTCATTAATACAGTGGCCAGTTTGTCCTATGTCCTTCTTGCCGCATGAAAAGGTACCTGATAGAATGCAAGTGCTCTGTACGTGACGAACGGGATTTTGTGCTTTTTTGAGCAACCTCGTTTTGCATTTGAAACACCCTTAGTGCATAAGTACGACGGCGTTTTCGGGGCAGAAAAAAACACCTTCACATTGGCCGCTTCCCAACATTTTTCAAGTTGTGGGAGACTCCATGTAGATACGGGACTACAGCAAGCCTCGGAGGCCTTACTGGCTCAACATGTGGAAGCGCTTGTTCCGTGAGTCGAAGCTTCTTAACCAAACTTTCCGCGACTAAAACCTGTATGTGAGAGGGGTACCCGGCATTTGGAAGTCGCTATGCTTGCTCTTTAATACTGGCTGCCATTTGGTGGGGGAAGGCTTTCGTAATGCATTGCGAAAGCACAAGTTTACAATACGTTATTTAACGAGTTTTGTGTGGGCGAAATGGTACGGAAGCAGAGGTTTGTAGCTCCTAGGCTGGTACGCCCAATAGGTGTGGTCTTGGTGAAAAGTAAAGACTATGTCTAAAAATCTTACAGTGTTGTTAGTTGGCAAATCGTAAGTTAGCAAGAGTGGTTTAAACCGCTCCTTGATGAAATTGAGGATGTCTAGAGCACAGGACAAGGGGTCACAGTCAAGAAGAATGAGGAAGTCGTCAACAAATCTGAAAATGCGCGTGATGTGCTTGTCACATAGGTCGCCGGAAACGGTTATGTCATGCTTGGCTGAAATCAAGTCACTTAAGATTGGAGCAGTACATGACCCGAAGCATATACCCTCCTTTTGAAGGTGGGGCTTCCCGTCCTATTGGATAAAAGTAGCTCTCAAGTAAACGGATAAAAGTTCTAAAAAGCTGCTAGACGGCACACCAGCGCTGTTCTGAAATGCTATACTACCTAACTTATCAATGCATTCTTGTACACAACAAGGAAGTGATTCATGAGGCAGCAGATCATAAAGGTATTTGACGTCAATGAAAAATGCGCACATGTGCTGATTAGAACGACGTCGGATGAAATCCAGTACTTGACCGGAATTTCTGACGAGAAACGGGTCGTCTACTGCTAAAAGGCCAAGTTTACTTTGCAAGAACAAAGCTACACATTTTGCCACGTGCCATTTTTTGATACAATGACATGAAATGGTTTTTCAGGCTTATGTGTTTTCACACTGAAGAGTGCCTCAAGAAAATCTTTTTGGCTATTTGCTATTTATTTGTTTATTTATTTATTACAATAACCACAGCGCCTTTCGGCATTACAGTGGGGGGAGTATAATACAAACATAGCCAAGCAAAAGCAGGTAACTGAACAAATGTACAGTGGCAAGTAGCGAAATGAACGAAAGAAAAGCAAAACAACAAAACGTTTTAGCCCGAAAAACACACAAGCAAAAACTCCTCAGGGGATCACGAGGACTATTTACAATACGAGTTTTGAAGAGAGGAAGCAAATACTTCAGGGGAGATAACAGTGGCAATGTCATGAGGCAATTTGATCCATTCGCGAATTGTTCTGGGAAAAAAACGCCATCCTGAAATAGTTCGTCCTGCATCTTATCTCCTTTATCTTGTAGGCATGATCAAGACGAAGTGAGACGTGATCAGGATTGTGCAAGTAAAAATCCCTGCTTATACCAGTGTTGTTATGGAATATACTGTGAAAAAACTTTAACCTTAAGTATTGCCTACGCTGCTGCAGTCACTCCCATCCAAGGCTTTCCTTTGCACTGGTCACGCTGAAGTGGCGGGTATAATTGGCATGAACAAATCTCACAGCTAAATTTTGAATTCTTTCTATCTTTCTTGGATGTCCACCTGTTGCCAAGGGTCCCAAACGCAACAAGCGTATTCAAGTATTGGTATAACATTGGCTTTATACAAGAGCTCTTGTATACAAGAGCTCTTGCATTTCTTCTAAGAAAACCTAAAACACTTGAAGCCTTGCACGTGACATACTCGATATGACGACGCCAGGATAATTCTGCAGTAAAATAAACTCCAAGATACTTATGGTCGAACACTTTTGCCAGTTTTTCTGCATTAATAGTGTAACTAAAATCATTACAGCATTTTTTCTAGTGAAGGACATGTAAACAGATTTTTTCACGTTTATGTCCATGCGCCAGGTATTACACCAGGTGCTAATCAAATCCAAATCGTTCTGTAGCGCAGTGCGATCATCTACGGTATGAATGACTGTATAATACGCAGTCACCTGCGAACATTCGTAGCCTGGAGAAAATACCACAACAGATGTCGTTCATGTAGATAAGAAATAGAAGTGGCCCCAGCACTGACCCTTGCGGCACACCTGAGGTAACATCCACTTGATCGGACTGCATCCCATTTAAGATTATCATCTGCCGTCTGAAGTTCGAATGTGCTTTGATCCATTCGATAACAGAAGAGTTTATGTTGTACCAGTTCAGCTTCTGAATCAGTAATGCATGAGATACTAAATCAAACGCTTTACGGAAATCCAAGGACAAACAGTCAACAGTATACCCGTTATCCAGTGCACTAGCCAAATCATGTATGAACTCAGTCATCTGTGTCACAGAAGAAAACCCAGGTCGAAATCCATGTTGCTGAGGTGATAATAAGGAGTAATTTTTCAGGTGATTCATAGTGTTTGTAAAGAGGATGTGTTCTAGAATGTTACAGCTGATGCAAGTCAGTGAGATCAGCCGGTAGTTTGACGCAATGCTGCGTGGGCCAGACTTGTGCACTGGCACAACGTAAGCAAGTTTTCAATCATTCGGCAAGACACTTTCACTCAGCTATTTTGAGAAGATAACAAACAAGTATTTTGATACATAACGTGCGCACATTGAAATTAAAGCAGATTGTAGGCCGTCCGGACCAGCGGCCTTTGAGGCAAATAATTTCTCTAACAATTTCTGGATGCCCCGCTGATCAAAATAAATATCTTCCATTTGCTCTCCACTCACAAAGGTCTGTGCTGAAATGGCACCGCCGCTTGAGCGGCCAGCAAACACAGAGCTGAAAAAAATTACAGCATATCCACGGGTGAATGATGAAGAGCTTGGGCGAAGCTCCTGAAGCAATCATGGTCTCGGGATCGGCTTCTCGTTGAGCCCGTTTCGCAGCGGCGTCCTTGGCGCGCACCGTCTCGGGATTCAGCTGGCTGCCGCCAAGCGAGCGCCCGCCGCTGCGCATCGTTCATGCTCCACCAACGATCCGACACGCACGGCGACGATCCAGAAGAATGAGAGAGGCGCTCGCTCCCTGCGCATCCCGGCGCAGCCCGCGCAGCAGCCAATCGGAGAGCAGCGGCATTTCTAGCGCCATCTAGTGTCGATTCACACAAGCGCAATATTGCACACAATTCTATTGGACCAACGATATCTAGGAAATGAGACGGGAAATGGTGATGAAGACACAGATTGTGTACAGCGCCATCTAGAATATTGTCCCTGAACTGCAGTTTGTATGTACTTCTATGAGACAGCGCCATCTATTGCATTATACGGGAGATACTGCCGTTTCCGCCGATGACGCCGGACAACGGAGACGTGACAAGGTTAGACTAAGAGGAGCTACGCCCCTGATATTGGTTAAGATGTGTGGCTTTTGCGATGTCACTATGAAGTAAGTTTCCATCTAGTTCGAGTGGAGGAATAGACATTGTATCTTTGCCATTCAGTTTGACTAGCTGCCAGAGTTTTTCAGGACTTTTTTGCATTCCTATTTCAAAAGACCCAAAGAACTCCTTTTTCTCTATGCTTAATACGCTTTTCATGTGCTTGGTTATTAGCTCAAGTTTTTTCCGCAAGTGCGATGATGGTGTTTATCTGTATGCAGTGTAAGCGGTTGCTCGTTTTCTGGCTAAGCTACACACTTCCTTTGTGCACCACGGCTTAGATATGCTGCGCCGTGGCGTCATTATCCATGACGGCACATATCGGTCGCGTAATTCGAGAAGTTTTAGCTTAAATATGTTCCATAATTCATGCGCCATTCTTGGTTTCCGCTAAAGTTTCAAAACCATCGTAATATGAATCAAAATAACTTTCAATGTCACTTTTACGGCCTTTCCGATAACTATAGATCGGTCGTCTAGCACAATTTGCGATTTTTGCATACTGTAAATTTAAGTGGCAGTGAACAACAGCGTGATCACTAATGCCTGGAAGTACCGGAAAAGACTTCACAGCCGCTGGGGTGTTCGTGAACATGAGATCTAATATATTGTTCCCCCGTGTTGGCTGTAAGACCATCTGTGTCAAGTCATAAGTGCCGCATAATTCGAAAATCGCTCTGGTTAGTTCACTATGCCCGCTCGATGCGGGCCCGTGCTGAGCCCAATTGACCTCTGGAAGGTTAAAGTTGCCTCCTATTATCAGGTAGTCCGTTTTCACAGTTTCAACCGCATCGATTAGTTCATGCAAAACATTAGCAGTACTACTTGGTGGGCGATAAAACAAACACAGAGAGACAGTTTCGCCGTTTGAAAGTCTAATCAGAGCCCAGACGGCCTCACTGTGACTAACTTTCATTTGCAGTACCCTGGAGTTAATCGCTCCATCTATTAGTATAAAGACACCACCTCCACGACAGTTACGATGCCTCCGATAAGAACTATATTTTTCAGGAAAGATTGCCGTATCACCAATGGTTTCATCAAGCCAGGTTTCTGTTCCCAGCACCGCAGAAGGCTGAGTCATGTCTATAAGGGCACCAAACTCGTCCGTTTTATCCCCAATGATTCGGCAGTTCACAATCAATACTGAAAGCAGTGACCTATTTGTTGACCGCAGTCAATCAGCGCGCCTTACGTGGTCTAGCGATGCATGAAATATATACCTGACACCGTTTAAGTACAAGAGTCGAATTTATGTCGTACTTTATCGGTCTCTTTTTTATTTGCCTTACGGTATTCTAGCAACCGCTTTCTTTTTAGTCTAACCGCAGCAGAAAAATCTTCCGATATGCTTATTTTGGAACCCTTTAGTTTTGTCGCATTTGACAGCCTGCTTATCTTTGAATGAAGCAAAGCTAGCGATAACTGGTCGAGGTCGGTTTGCATTGAACTTGCCCAAGCGGTGTGACCTTTCGATTGTAATATTATCGCATGTCAGAGTGGAAGAACATGTCTCTAACAATTTCTTTTCAACTACGTCATATGATTCACTCTTGTCTGTGTCCTCAATACCAAAAAAGATTAAATTAGACTGCCTGCTACGGTTTTCAATATCATCCACTTTATGTTCAGGAGAGTGCATTCTCATATCCTGATTTTCACAGGTTTTTTTACATTGTAAAACTGAACTTTTTATTTCGTCCATCTTACTTATGGTCGATTCTAGTTTCGTTATGCGTGCAGTAAGGCTAGCCATTGATGATTTGGTTTCAGCTTGTGACTGCTCAATGGTACTAAGTTTGTCTTTTTTTGCATATTTGAACACCTATGAAACAGCTTCGCTTGCTTTAGAATAGCAAAGGTTGAAAGAAAGAATGGCAAACCCTCCTTCCTTGTCGGCGGGCAGCACGGCGAGGGTGCTCTCTTTGAGGTAGGCCTCCACTTTTCTTAGCGGCAACCTGGATGTGTGTTGCGTCGAACGGAGGAGCACGTCAACGCCCGCTGAAACACATAGGCCTTGTTCCAAATCTGGTGCCCTCCCAGAAATTTGACGGACCAATGAGAGCCTTTCAGGTGCGGAAAGCCTCGGCTCAACCGCAAACTTCGGTCCAAGTGAGAGGGTCTCAGTCACTTCCGGTGGCAATTGTAACGGCTTTAACTTGTGAACGCTGCTCTTGCCTTTCTCATCTTGCCTTTTCCTTGGTTTGAAGTCAGTCCTCAGACGAGATAAGTCACAGGCCCAGATGGCTTCTGTTGTCTGGTGAATGATGCGCTGAAGTTCTCGAAGATGTCTTCTTCCCGCGGCATCATCCATGTTGCCCAGAACTTGAAGCTAGAGCCATTGTCCGAGCAGTCGCACCTGCCTCCTGTACTCGGTCTTCAGGATTTTGCACACTCTTATGCCATGTCCGACGGATGGGGCAACCGCACCAAACAGCAGTCTAACTTCTTGAGGAAGAATTTCGTTCCGCATGCAGAACGTAAGTGTTCTCGCACGGCAAGTGGTGAGGACTATCAACGCAACCGTCGCAGAGGGGTTTTGAGGAGAACACATCAAAGGACCCGTTGTACTAGAAATATAGTTGACAAGAGCATGAATTTGGGTATGTTGGTAATGCATAACTGATCACGTAGCGCAAAATTTGACACTGGACAAGAGAGGGACGAAGACGAGCGCTTACTTCCAACAAGGTTTATTTCAAGGAGCGTACACATATATTTTATCGAAATGCGAAAAACAAAGAAATCATACAAGAAGTCCACAAATGCCATGCACGAATGGCAGTTGTGGACTAAGGATGTTTCAAGTGCAACACGAGGTTGCTCAAAAAGCACAAAATCCCGTTCGTCACGTGAACAGCAAATGCAATCTATCAGGTACCTCTTTCATGCGGCAAGAAGTATATAAGACAAACTGGCCGCTGTATTAATTACCGGCTCAGGGAACATGCTTGTAATGTCAAGAACGGTCGCGATGGCTTCTTGGCATTGCACTGCAGCACGTGTGGCTGCAAACCGCTTTTTCCTGACACCGTTATCGTGCGAAAAAACAGAAATAAAACGACAAGAGAAATTATTGAGGGAGAGGGGATTTGTAGATTTGGGCTGAACTGTGTCAGCACTTCCTCTCTCGGGCTTTTCTGAGAATTGTCTTTTCTGATAATGTAAGATTTTCGCGCATGGCAAATTGTGAGCTTCTTGAATGAGTTGTTCTTTTTCGCATTTGGAGAGTATATATGTGTACGCTTCTCGAAATAAACCGTGTTGGAAGTAAGCGCTCGTCTTCGTCCCTCTCTTGTCCAGTGTCAAATATTGCGCTACGTGAGCAGTTATGCATTACCAACATGCCCAACTTCATACTCTTGATATCTTCGTTTCTTTAGTCTCTTTATTTTCGTGACTATACATATTGTCAACATTGTATAGTCGGGAGTGAATAGGGGATATTCAAAATGTACAGCGTCATCTGTCGACAATTTATAAAGCCAATCCGCCATGTTTTGTTGGCCGCGTAAACGAAACCAGTCGCATATCGCAGCCTTTCAGGTGCTAGCGACTGGTTTTTTATCTTCGTTCTGCGATGACTTCCCAATGCTTCGTGCGCTGTTCATGCAACAAGGGAGCCCTGACAATGCCAGGAAAAACGTTACACTACTTGTAATCGAATTTATCAGCTACCTCAATGGAGAAAAAGAATGTACCGACGCGAACGTCTTTCGGCAAGAAGATCGACAGAGTGCTTTGGTTCAGAAATGAGCAGCGCGCGAAGGAGCGCTCTTCAACTTCTGTTATTATATCTCCGTGCAATTTAGTTGCTCGCCTGCATCCTAAAGTACACTTGCACATCAATATTATGATATACGCGTTGTAAAACAGGTGGCCGAAGTCGCACACATGCGAGAGAGCATGGTTGATCAACATGAGCTTGTCCGTGTTGCAGATGAACAAAAGCAATAATTTACGTATATAAACGTGTGTAGGCCGTGCCACAGACGCTGCTGCGCGCATCCGTGGTAAATCGGTGCCGCCACACGGGACTTGGTAGGCGCACATTCCAACCGGCATCTCTTTGGAAGCTTCGCAAGGCAGCGTGCGCCGAAGTATATAGTCCGCATACCGCGTTTGCCCTTCGCTTTACACCCCCTAATCCCTCTCCCTTTATTCTATTGCGATAGCAATTATATGGATAATCTCGACTGGTTTTGCCGTCGCCGCTGTCGTCGCCATCATATCCGGGATACTTATATCTATGTATATATAAATAGAAGCCACAAAGAAAAATAAATAACAAGAAAAAAGATGGCTGATCCCTCTTTCATAGGAATTGGTATAACAAGAAAGTGAAACGTGTCGTACAATGTCTGCTGTTGTTTGGCAGGTATAGCACGGCTTGATATAGACGTACTCACGTTGACGCCTGGTGGCACATCTCCGTATCGACGACTAACGCCCATGATCATGATTTAACCCTTGCGGTAGCGGACGTTCTTAACATATACGTGGACACCGCATATGGTGAATGCCGCGCAAACATGGCATCAACAAGCCCATAATAAACACTGATAATCGATATGCACCGATTCAAAGCGTGGTGAAACGCGAAGAGAAACGCTATGCGCGTCAGGTCTTCCCTCTAGCCTGGCTAGAGCATGGCCTTTAGTTCTCACAGGGCGAGCGGGGAACGCGGTGCGACAGCCAGCCAGGCGAGCGTCGGAGAGCTATTTCTTGCGGTGTGTTAAAGCGTTGACGAAATTACCATTTTACTGGAAACACGCCTAACGCGAGGAACCACTAGGTGGCGTAGAGCAGTGAGGACGTGCTCACATTGCGCTCCGCTTCTTGAAACGCTTTCATGCTGAAATTTCACCCAAGCCTACCTAAAAAGTCCATCTTCTTTTTTGTGAAGTTGGAAGGATTCGAAGGACACCAAAGTTTGAGACCTGCACCCGCTTCACGAGAAAGTAACAACATCAGAAGAAACTAGGTACACAGAGCGCAGCTCACCCTAACAACGGCTTCGGTCGGCGGCGCGGGGACGCTCGCACGTGCGTGGTGTGGCGACGAGTGTGTGTGCGTGGGCTGGCTAACAACCATACAATGGACTTTTTTGGACATTCTCTGGCCAAGTCAGAAGCCAAAGGTGAGCGACATTTACCTCACTTTCGGACTATATATGCCTAGCGCAGCGGAAAACGGAGGCAGTTCCGTTCCCCTGAATCTGCTGAGCATGCATAAGGACACCTAACGATTCTTCGCCCACATAGAATTCGACGAACAACTTCCCGGCCTATCTCGGGAGTCGGATAATCGTCCAAACGACGCGAGTAGCGTCTCACAACAGGCGGAATCAAGTAACGAAGCCCGGGCGTCCAGCGACGTGTCTCTCAATAATGAGAAAGACGACGACGAGGGTCTCTCTCGTACGTGGACGGATGACGGCTGGCACACCGTTCTTTCATGCAGACGAAAAAAGAACAGTAATAAAACCCCAAAAGAGCCCGAGAAGGGAATGGAAAAGAAAAATGAAGAGTCACCGGGCAACCCGTCAGTGGACGGAGCAGGAGAGAGTCAAGCCAAGGGGGACTTCCTACGTAGGAAACGCCGCGGCCCACCGCCTCTCCCGAAGGAAGACATAAAAGTTTTCCTGAGACCGCACAAGGGCCTCACGGTTAAAAATCTACTCGTATCGGAGCTCTCTATGGCAGTAATAGAGGCATGCCGGAACACTTTTGGAGGGGACAGCATTTTACTGCGGGTCCACCCCGGATCGAACATAGTAATAATGTCCACGCCACGCGAAGAAGTGGCGGGCAGGCTGAGAGAGATCAGCCAATTAAAGATCAGAGGACAGATCCACCCCTTCAACGCGTACGCGGCCGACCCAGAGGACGTCCTGCGAGGCATTGTTCACGGACTGCCACCGGCAACCATCCAGGCCCAGGTCATGGCAAAGCTACGAATACGGACGCAGGGGGTGAATATAGAAAGAGCTAGGATGCTGGGATTTTCGAAGTCAGCAATAATAACCTTTACGGGCAACGTGCTCCTCAGGTGCGTCTATTTTCATGGGTGCAGAGGCGATCCGTTACCCATACAAGCCTACCGTACAAGTTTGCAAGATCTGTCGGTCTACTGGACACCGAACCGATGTGTGCCCGACCCCAAACGCCAACGTCTGCTCCAAGTGTGGGGCATCTGATCCTAACCAAGGGCACCAATGTACCCTGAACTGCGCCATATGCGGTGAGGGGCACGCGACGGGAGACAGATCGTGCCGAAAGAAACTGAAAAAAAGTAGCCCCCCGATTATCAAGGGTGGAGATGCCTCGAAGAAAAACAGAATGGACCTACGCGGAGATGGAATTCCCTCAACTTGAGCAACAGCAGCAGAAACCTCCTCGCTGGTTCCGCTCGGACCGAGAGGATGTGACGCAACAGAAGCGGCAGAGATCCAGATCCAGATCGCGATCAAGATCGAGATCAAGAGCAAGCGCCGAGCAAAAACCAAATAACGTCAGCATAACGGCGGAGGCCCCTGGCAAACCAAACTTGAAGAAAACATCAAGTAGCAGCGGCGAGAAAAACTCCACCCTTGCCGGGAAAGGAGAGGAAGAAGTAGCAGCAGCTGACCTTACTACTGAGGACCAAAGAGCCAACCAACTAAACAAGGTGAGCTGGGCGGGTCTAGCGCCTCCCAATGCTCCACGAAGCGATCTCCATCAGTACAGGAAAATTATAGAGAACAAAAGATTAACACATGAAATTAAGCAGCTTAGAAATCAAATGGCAGCAGAACGCAAATAGTATAAGCTGGCAATCAAATCAATGGAGACAAAATTTGAAAATGCAATTAAAAAATTACAAAACTCAGGGTCCGTAGGCAACCCCAATGAGGGCAAGAAAGAGGCGCGAGAACGTCCAACCGACGTGGGGGAAACCACAGAAACTAGTCAAGGGATGAGCGAGGAAACGTTCACTACCCAATCGCAAAACAGTGAACTAATAAAGCAAGTGCAGGCCCAGGTTCTAAAAAACAGGAAAAGCATAGCTGATTTCAAGAAACTTTTAGCCAATTTCATGGCAGAAATTAAAACGTTCGTAGGAGAAGAACTGAAAATTCAAAGGCAGTATGTTAACGAAGCCGTGGGAGGCTTGCAGAGGGCACTGAACAAACACCCCCTCTCCACCCCAGTTAGTGACAAGCCATCCAAAACGGGCCGCGACACCGCGGACACGACGATGCAGCATGGCCAAAAATAGTATGAAAAGGGCAGAACAACTACAGATTTGGCAGTGGAACTGTCGCACCTTTCCCAAGCCCGCCGCAGCACTCCAAAATACATGAACTCGGCACCGATTCAGCCAGACGTAATATGCCTGCAGGAAGTTGGGCCCAAGATAGTCAAACTGCAGGGGTATTCCAGCGTTATCTGGTCAAACTGCAGGGGTATTCCAAATTATCCCAGCGTAGCCTCGCTGGTTAGCAAAAGCATTGCAGCAAAGGTGGAACATATAGAAAGTGTACAGATAAATCATCAAATAATTAGCCTCCTTTCTCTGAAGAGAGGCAGGGCAAAAACCATTATATTAAATTTATACAGTCCTCCTAGAGATAAAAACCAAGATTTGTCGAACTTTTTACAGAGATAGTCAGAATTGCAGGGGCGAAAGACAGACTTCAGGTGTTGGGCAGCTTTAACGCACCCAGCACCACTTGGGTTATCCGAGGGATTCCCCCAAGGGAACGCGTCTCGAACACGCCGTATCCAAACAAGGGTTGAGCCTAATTACTCTCCCCACCACACCTACGAGGGTGAGTAACAGCGTAAGTCGAGACACGTTCCCAGATCTCACGTTCACACGTAATATTAGGACACTAACTGGACAAACCTCGAAGAGAACCTAGGCAGTGACCACTACATAATCAGCATTTCCTTCTCGACTCCAAAACTACGCAGGATCATAGGAGATGTGGTGATCACTGACTGGGAAAGGTTCCGACGACGCGATCCCCCATCCGACTCCGTACTGGAATAGATTGGGGAGTGGTCAGAATACAGAATATCAGCACACGAACAAACATCTAAACGCATCACAAGAACAGCAGAGACGCCTGCAGTCGACAGGCACCTGCTTCACCTGTGGGAGAGCAGGCGCCGTTTGCTGAAGGTGCAAAAACCAGCGGCTTAATAGCAACCTTCTCCGCAGAATCGCTGCTTTAGCAGAGAAGGCGAATCAATACGCTAGAAAAATTGAAACAGAGGGATGGATCCAGTTCTGCAGCTCGTTACAGGACACTCTGAGCACTGCGAAAACTTGGACCATCTTGAGGAACATGCTCAACCCAGAAAATTCAAAATCGGCGATGAGCAGAACATTACAAGGAATCACGCACTAGTTTCCGGGTACGGCTGAGGAATTAATACAAGCAACTAGGGACACATACATAGGAGACCATGCCGATAGTTCCAGGATTCAAATGAACTGCACGGGTGCAATAAACGAGAGGCTCGACGCCCCATTAACCAAAGAAGAGGTCTTTGCGGCAGCTCAGGCAGCCAAGACAAATACTGCCCTTGTGCAGATCAAATTACAAATGCAGTGATGAGGAACTTCGGCGATAATGTTATAAGGCACTGACGAACCATTTTAATGACAACCATTGGCGCAAAGGGAAGATACCCGATGAATGGAAAGCAGCCAAAATTATCACGATACCGAAACCCGGGTAGAAGCCATCCCTGCAGGCATTAAGATCCATATCTTTGACGCCATGCATGGGGAAGCTTTTTCAATGGGTTATTCACACTCGGTTCCAAAACTTCATAGAGGACAACGGCCTTTTTCCAGCCACGATGCTGGGTTTCCGCAGCGGCCTCTCCACTCAGGAAGCGTTCCTCCTATTACAAGAGGAAGTTCTGAGCTCCATACCCAAGGGAGGAGAACATCTAATACTAGCCCTTGATCTAAAAGGAGCGTTTGACAATATCTCGCATAAGGCCATTCTATCTGAATTAAACAGCATCGAATGTGGGGAAAACACGTTCAATTACATAAAGGCTTTCATCACAGCGAGGCGAGCTACAATAAGCGTGGCGCAAGTGACGTCGGAACCTTTTCAGATGCCAAATAAAGGCACCCCTCAAGGAGCCATCATCTCTCCCCAGCTCTTCAATATCGCCGTGATAGGACTCGCGCGAGACCTGGATGACGTAGCGCAGTTGAGATACACCCTATAGGCGGATGATATCACCCTATGGGCAACGCGTGGATCCCTGGCTAGCAAAGAGCAGACACTTCAAGAGGCTGCACCAGCAGTTGAAAATTTCGCCAGAGCCAGCGGGCTCAGTTGCGCCCCAGAGAAGTCTGAAATCATCAGGGTACATGGAAAAAATACAGAAGCAATGGAAACATAGATATACACATTCAAGGCATAAAAATTCACGAGGTAAGCGTCGCACGAATTCGGGGTTACTGGGTTCAGAGTAATGAAAGAGCAAACCACAAAATAAACTTATCAAAATCAGCTACGAAACAAGTCGCACGAATGATACAGAGAATAACATACCAGAAAAAGGGAATGAAGGAAGGAGACACAATTAGATTAGTACCGACACTAGTACTGAGTAAGATAACGTACAGTCTACCTTTCCACACGCTCATCAAATCTGAAGAAAACATCGAGTCTATAATCAGGAGTGCTTACAAAGTAGCCCTAGGACTACCGGTAAGCACACCAACCCAAAAGTTATTAGAACTCGGAATATATAACACATATCCTGAGCTAAAGACAGCGGTACTGACCGCGCAGAGAAATGGTCCAAGTCAGACGAAAGCTGGGAGAGAGATACTCGCTAGGGTCGGCTTCCCACCGTACCCCCAAAACCTGGACGAGGTTCTTGTTGACATCCCGGAACCCGTCAGCGGCAAGATCTCGATCGCTCCCCTGCCCAAGAACATGGACATAAATACAAACAAAAAGCGCAGAGAGGAGACAGTGTGATGGCTCCGTAAAACATTAAAAAACAAAACAAATGTTTTGTACGTGGACGCTTCCGCATATAACTTTAAACGGTCCGTTGCAACAGTACTTAGCAGCGACAACAGAATGATGACATGCGGATCCCTGTACACGTCCTCGATCGCCAAGGCGCAATGCTTTACAATAACCCTTGCGATGAAAGAGCAAGAACGAAGGGAGGAACCACAGACCATTATCATCTCCGACTCACAGGAAGCGTGCCGCTTATTTTTAAAAGGCCGCCTCCCGATAAAGCTAAGTAAATTCCTAGGCGGGAGATTGAAAAACAACTACAGGCAGATCTGGTGCCCGGGAGACACAGGCCTGGAGGGAAACTAGAGTGCAGCAGCTCTTGCGCGAGGGCTCAAAAACTGAGCAGAGCCTCGACCGCACTTTCGATCCCCTCAAACAATTCAGGAGGATACTAACGAGGAGGACAACGACCCTTCCAGAATGGCCCCTCGCGAAATTCTGGCTCAGCAGCGAGGCACTCGACAAAAATACAGCGCCCCTCACAAATCATTAGAAGGGGAGGACACGATTGACCTCCGTAGGATTCAAACGGGGGTCTTTCCCAATATACAAAGATTGAACAAAATTTTCCCAGTGCTGTATGGGCACGCCTGTCTGTGGTGTGGCGGCTCGCCATCTCTATATCACATCTCGTGGGGATGCCTAAACCGACCGCCAACTTTAGATGCCTTTTTGGGCCAGTACAACCTATCTAATACTTTCGAGCAATGGGAGGCCCAGCTCGCCAGATATGACCCGGATGTACAGCTTGCGCTTCTGAGTCACGTCAGGCAGGCAGCAGTAGCCAGTGGAGCCCTGGACATGGGGCCCCACCCATCGAGCTCATGAGCCCTTATCCCAACCCTTATGAATAAAGTTGTACTACTACTACTACTATTACTACTACGCCTAATGGGACAGTCGTAGGAACGGCACGGTTTTTTTCCAACCTGATGGCACACATGTAACCAACCACCCCGTTGTAAAGGGGACGCTCATAGCACACATCCATCCATCCAAGAGCGAGAGAAAAGTGTGAAAGATAAAAGGCACGTTCATGTGTATGCTAAGTAATATGTTGTGTGGTAGCTCTTTATAAAATTTTCTACTTGGCATCTCATTTTATTGCGTGTGCCGTTGTACAGTGAGCTATATTCTGCAGGCCCAGGCCAAGATGTACTTAAACGCGTGAAAAGAACGCTCGCAGCGCCAGGAGTTAAGACATTTTTCTTCTAATTTCGCACCGGCACTTTACCGGTTAAAACATGGTTGGAAGATGAATTACTTGTACCATGGGACCTGGATTGTTTCCTATGCAAAAAACCGGAGACCATTGAACATGTTTTCATAGACTGCTGGATTGGGGTGTTTTTCTGGGACATATTACAAAGAACTCTGAAAAAGAAGTTACCGTTAAATGCACCCGGAATCCGGTTTCTCTCCGTTTAAAATGAAGATGGCGTACCTTACGACTTTATCATGCTCCTGCGCCTGCATAGTATATGGCAAACCCGCCTGCATAGTATATGGCCTATCACAATGCCGATGCGGAAATCAGACCTGTTCGCGATTACTTTCGCGAATGCGTGTCTCGTTCTGTCGAAATGCAGAAAGTGCAGATGGATGTACCGGAGTGGGTTGCCAGAGTGGAGTCGTTGTTACACATGCCAAAGATGTAACATGTAGTCAGCTAACAGCTCATAGTGCATCATTGTACTGTTCCCTGGTTTACGATTAGTGTGTGAAAATACTTGTGTGAGGCAATAAAGAAAAAAAAGTGTTGGGTGGTAGCTCAGTGGCCGTATCGTGGCGGCCTGAGAGGTCATAGATTCGACTCCTGTCAACAGAACTTTTTCTTGAATTTTTTTTCTTTGCCATTTGATGGCGTTCATTTTGCTGACGGATTTCCGTGACGGATGAAAATCTTGGTGGACCCTGGCGTAAAACACTTTCGTGTTTAAAAAATTTGATGCGCCAGCGGGATTCGAACCTGCAATCCCTCGCTCCACAGCGCGCTGCATTGACCAACCTGGCCGCGTGCCACAGGCTGCTTGGCCTGACAATCGCGAGCTATTTATATACACCATTTAACGCAAACTGCACGCAGTCCTCGGATGTCCTTTAGTGTGTGTAGGAAAGAAGGTCACTCTTAAGGGCTCGTTTTTCTTTGTAGACACAATAATAATGAGAACTAACAGACAATAACGCCAAGGAAAGTATAGGCGGTGTTATCCGTAGTGTTTTGAATATAAATGGGAAGAAAGTAAAGTGAACGAAAAGATAACTTGCTGGCGGTAGGGACCGAACCTGCGACCTTCGAATAACGCGTCCGATGCTCTACCACTGAGCTACGTCGGCCGTGATCCTCGCGTCCACTTTATGGGGTATATATGTTCATTTAAACCTAGGAGTGTTAGTCAGCGCCAATCGCAGCCATGGCGGCGAGTGTGGAACACTCTTTTAACGCGATATCGTTAGAGAACTCGTGTCGCAGAAATTCCGGTGTCGGCGTCGGCACCGTTGGTTGTGAGCGAAAAATCGACCGTGACCGAAAAATCGAGACAGAAGCAAATAAAACAAACAACAAAAATCTTCGGTTCCACTGAGGATCGAACTCGGGCCGTTCGCGTGGCAAGCAGGTGTCCTACCACAGAGCCACCATGTAACTGGCAGCCTCTTCGAAAAAAAAAAACACTACATAAATGCCATGTAGTGGAAGGAGTCTCCTTAATGCATTTTGTTCGATAGGTGTCACGACGAAAACGAGCCCATTCGGCGATTTGTAGGTGCATAGGCGAGGCCATCAAACTACGTCGAAAAAGGCCGGGATAGTGCAGCTATCGCCGCTAAAGACACACACGAACTTTCAAACAGCTCTAAAGATGGACAACTATCTCCATCTAGCGGAAAACATTTCAAGCCAACGCCAGTTTCTAGAGGAGGCGTTGATCAAGAAAACAGCAAACGCTAGGTAATGCGCTGCCATCTGTGAGGCATTGTAAGAAATATGTCTGAACTCTATGGCCTCCGAGATGGCAGACGCGCGGCGCATATCTTGGAGGCCATGCGGCTCGTGCTTTAGATCAAAAACTTGTACCATTCGCGCGCGCGCGTGTGTGTCTGTCTGTGTGCGTGTGTGTGTAACAATACACATTAATAAGTATGCACTTAGTGGTTGAAGTGCGCACTAGGGCCCGGATTTCGCTATCGCGTTCAACTCTTAAAGGCGAAGCTTAAGGGTCCCCCAATTTTTTTCTGCCTGTTGGCGTCACGTAGTAGGTGAACTTTTTACGAGCTGGAAGCTGACCAATAATTCCTCGCATACTACCTGAAAACATCAAGTCTGCCAGAACGAGACCCTCGCTATGAATGAAGCAAAGACGGTCACTCTTAAGGGCTCGTTTTAAATGCGAAGCATTTCTTAGCGAACCTCAGGCACTTTGGCCGTTTCTATCTTCGTATCTATCTATCTATCTAGCCGCCTACGTCTGGGCGCTCTGCTGGTCGTCTCCGTAAAATGTAATATACCAAAATTGGCATAGCAGGGGATCAGTGTATGACGAACACGATTCACTGGTCATGACATGAATAACGCAAAATACCTGACGCGCACGTCATGAAACCCTTTCTCTCAGTTACGTGTGGCACATACCCGTAAACCAGAGTTGATGTTATGCAGGTATGTGCCACAGGTGATACAGTCTCAACCAACACACAACCACGAACACACACATTGACAAGCAAGAAAAGTGATATTAATAATAATCGTTAAGGTTTTATGTCCGAAAACCAGGCCTCTCATCATTACCGGTGACTTCAACACTGATTTATCAAGACCCAACAACACTTGGTCCTCGCTGCCACGTCCATGACAGGACCCAGGCAGCATGCCGCCATTGGACCGATCTTGGCCCAACGTCGGCAAATGACGGCAGCAATATTGGCCCCACGTCGGCAAATCACGCTCGCGCTACTTTCACCAGCATCGGCCCGACGTCGGCTAGCCGCCGTTGGGCCGATGTGGGCTTGCTGGCTTCGGGCCGATGCGGGCTTGCCGGCTTTGGGCCGACGTGGGATAGCCAGAGTCGGTCCGAGACGGGCCTGCCGTTATTCAGCCGATGATGGCAAGCCGTCATTGGACCTATGTATGCTAGCCGATGCTGGTGTGGTGTCGGCCCCGCCGACGTCGGGTAGCCGCCGGCGTGACCGTTTACACCCATTATTATGTTTTAGCAGTGGTGGCTTATCGTGGGTTAAGTACGGTAGTACTGTACCGTCGTGGTCTGCACGTAGCTAGTTTATATGGGGACACCAGCGGTAGTTGCTCGATGCGTAAAGTAACTTGATCAGACAGGCTAATACATGTGTTATAAAGTAAAATGACTGCGTGCCGACCACGGCAGTTCGGTATTACTGTGGTTACTGTACCGTAAGTCAGCAGCACTAAAATAGACTATTCGCGGCCCAACGGCATTCATCGACTACCATTGGGGCCATATTAGAAAAATGCTTCCTAATTAGAACGTCTGCTCCACTGATGTCTTAGTGTGCGATTAAGCCGCACAATTCTTTCGAACCTTGCAAGTCCGAGAACGAAAGTCAATATTGTCTCTAACACAACTAAATTGATGAAAGGTCTGCTGCACCAACTACGCATGCGTCTGAGAAATTAAGGAGCGACACATTTGCAAGGTGATAAACACAAATTTATTCACAGATATGAACACACGCCAGCAGTTCCGGAATAATTATGCCATAAAGGAATATCTAAACATCTACAGATACCGTAGCCAACATCTAAAACAACCCCACAGCCACCGTATTCCTCAAAAAAAGCGGGACAATCTTAATCGAGAATGGGGTGAGGCGCAAAATCATAGGCGTGATCAGGGTTCCCCTTCAGAGGGGGGGAGGAGCGGCGAAGGTTCATCGCGGCGCCCTCCCCCCTCCCTATTAAGTCACCTCTTCTTAGGTGACTACGGGGCCCGGCCACCCCCCTGCCCCACTGTGCGCACGCCTATGCGAAGTGTTACAATCTCTTCAACGTTATGCGCGGCACATTCACTATAAATATTGAAAGAACTAGAACGGGCAAAAATAGGAATAAGGATTAACGAAGAATATTTTAGCTACTTGCGTTTTGCGGACGATATCGCGCTTTTCAGTAACGACGGTGCCGAATCACGAAAAAAATTCTGGAGATGTAAACGAAGGCAGCTTTAAAGTAGGATTAAAAACGGACCCAAAGAAAAGAAAGATAATGTTAGGCGGCTTGCCGAAAAAGCAAGATTAAGAGTGGCAACTAGACTAGAGGATTGTGTATACGCGTGAGCTAATTACGATCAGAGGAGCACCCCCCCCCCACGTTTATTAAATTCACCAAGGAACGGTAGGCATTCGCAACACATGACTGGCAATTAAATTAGCGTTATTTTCTAAGCGAAAATTGCAATTTTTTCAGTGATAACTTAAGGGACAAAAAGATGGCTAGACTGCTGCACGACGCGAAAAACATTGCGAGCGGTACCACAAGATCCCATGAACTCTACATCTAAACAAGATAGACACGCACACATTCCTAATCTAAAGGTAAGATTGTAACAGAAAGGAATCGTGCATAAAAACCACTCAGGTGTGCCCGTTGGATCGCTAAAAACACGAGCGAATAAAAAATGCAAGCGCACCATATCAGAATACACAAAACACGGTGGTCAATGGAAAATACGCGACAAGAAGAGAACAAAAATCTGATGACACGTAACAGTAGTGAACACGTGGCCTTATATGAGGTGAGCGAGCTCAACATGGAAGCAGGGGGCCACTGGTTTCTCGCTGCGGTGATCTCTGCCGAAAACAATGCCGGAATCCTGCCGTGTATCCGTCTCGTGCACGATTTCGACTTTCCACCACACATGCCACACACCGCACTTCTTGAAGAATTCTGCTTGTCGGAGTGAAAAAAACCTGCTCCCGCAGCTACGATTGTCCCTCCGTCGGGACGGCCACCCTAACCCTGCCTGGTCAAGCGAGTTTCACGACAATGACGCTGAACTAGGGGCAGGGAGGGAGGGGGGAGGGGTTAGAGGTTGAAGAAGATGAAAAAAATTCTAATTCTCCCTTCTCGATAGCACGGCTCAGCCTACCACAATGGTGTGCGATCCCCCCAGCATGTCTATGGGCATGCCGTTTGAGAAAGGCGTTCGTCGAATTTTCAATGCATCACTTGTTGCCACATGTCGCTACATGAAAACTTTGCGTACACCACGTTGGAGCCGCATTTTTCATCGTATTTCACGTGCCATAATAATACTTTTATGCGACTGCTTCTGAAAGCACGTGGGAAGCAATCGTTGAGCGAGATTTTTACTTGAAAAAGATATGTATGTCACAAAATGGACGGCAACGAAGTGCAAATGCGAACTGACAAACACGTGGCAAACACGTGTTTGTCAGTTCGTTAAAGATAGTCAGCGGGCTAGTTGATTTGGAAACATTCAAACGGCAAAACGTGTCTTCACTGCGCCCGGTCTTTTTTGCACCATACCTATTTTTCTCAAGTAATGAACCAACTAGCTCAGCAACACGCCTTGCTGAGCTTTTTACTATTTTCATAAAGTAAAATTATGTGACATCACTGAAGCCAATGCGCTTGTTACGCTTCACCCAAACACGCACGTGAGTAAATATGTGTAAACACAGAGATCGGAAACTGTCCGATCGCGCCACACATTCAGCGGCTGAAAGGATATAGCGCTATAAATATGATGACAGGCTCGATTTATGCACAGAATTAGTATTCACATAAAACTTCTTCCGCTAAAAGCATTCGTGCGGGAATGTTAGGGTGAATTTTGATGCTGGATATATTAGTGAAGTCGGCCGACCAGTGGCAAAAACATTTACAAAACAGAAGTACTTCGAATTTGGCCCATGAAGTTAATGGTATGTGTTATACCGTTGCAACTTTTTTGATAGCGTTGAAGAACTGTTCAACGAAGTGGCCATCTAATTTGAGTCAGTTAATCTTCTAAGGACCACCTTTTTGGTAGAAAAGTGAATGCGCTATTGATAGTTGTTAGTCATTGTCATAGCAGAAACTAATAAGAGAATGCAAGCTATTCAGTCGGCGATACTTCGCGCCCCGAGTCGTACGTGCGGCATTACCACGGTGCAATATTTAAACATTGTTATTTGTGCTAGTACAGCAATTCATGTAGCGGAATTCTGCAGCTTAAGCTACAAATATTTAAGCGCCTAATGCTCTATTGCATTACGATTGTATCCTAGGCGGGTGACCTGCCGGGCTTCTTCGGCGGGCTGAAGGTAGAGCGCAACGTCGAGGTTATTCTCGTCACTGACGGCCGGCTTCACGGCGTCTAGCGTCGTTGAGGGGCTTCCGTGAACTAGTTTGAACGGCGTCATATGTGCGCCGTTTCTTACACTGCCGTGTTAACTTCATGTTATGTGCGGAAGATATTATGGCGTCCCATGTCATGTGTTCGACGTACAGTACATTCCAGGGGCGTAGCCAAGGGGGGGTTGGGGGGGTTCAAACCCCCCCGAAATTTTTCAGTTTTGCTTGCGTATATAGGCACGCACACATACATACAAACGCACGCACGAACACACATAAAGTACGGTTGAACCCCCCCCGAAAAAACGAAAAAAATTTCTGGCTACGCCCCTGGTACATTCCCAGCATGTCGGCGACTGTTTCATTTAGCCGCTCGGTGAGGCCATTCGACTGCGGGTGATGTCCGTCGGTGACTTGTGTGGCTCTATTTCAAGATGGTTTGCGTTAGCTCTGCCGTAAAAGCCGTGCCTCTGTCGGTAACGAGGACTTTTGCAGCGCCGCGACGCAGGAGGACGTTCTCAACAGGGCATGTATAACTGTCTGAACGGAGACAAGAAAGTTCCAACATCGTCGATAAGCCATCGGCTCCGCCGATGTCAGCTGAAGCACGGCAGAATGACGGCATGCTCGGCCCAATGTTGCCGGTAAAACCATCGGCTCGGCCGATGTCGGCGAAAGTACGGCAGAACGGCGGCTAACACGGCCCAATGTTGCCGGTGAAAGCTATCGGCTAAGCCGATATCGGCGGAAGAACAACAAAGCGCCGGCAAACTCGGCCCAATGTTGCCGGTGAAAGAAATCGGCTAATCCGATATCGGCGGAAACAGGGCAGAACGCCGGAAAACTCGGCCCAATGTTGCCGCTGAAAGCCCAACATCGGCTGAAAGGCGGCAAAATCGGCCCAATTTTGCCGACGAAAGTCAGCGGCTCCGCCGATATCGGCGCCAGGCTGGCAATGCTGGCCCGAGGTGGGGCCGCGCATAGCCGCCGTGAAACCAATATCGGCCCTACGTTGTGTGCTGCCTGGGGAGCCATCAAGATCGTTTTATCGGAAGAGGCATCCAGGATTTCCATCAGCTGCACTATACCTCGCACTTCACTACACTTAGACTCCTCACAACCGCGATCTCGAACGGATCCGATTAACAAATCCGGTCCAGCTGCTGGTGCTCACTGATCACGGTGGTGATGACCTTGTTCAAGAACTGTGAAGAACCGCTTCTACACATACGGACGGGTTCGTGAAACGTGCGAGCCTTCTCCGTCCAACGGACAAGTATAAGCATAACAACTGTAACTGTAACGTACGTGCAGTGCGCCTGCGCGTGCCACTCGGCTGTGTATATATCTAGAGAAACTTTCCTGAATGAAGCTTAGTTGCGAGTAACGCCGGTCCTGTGCATCTGTGTTCCTTCTTTGTCCAGTTCGGATTCGCGCTGTCCAGTATTGAAGTATATAAGCACTACATATTTGCTTACCGTGTCTGGTGTTGATAACACCCATGTTGCTGTTGACATCGTTACGCAACTGTAAACAATTGGTTGTATATAGATATGCGACTGTTCAACATATGAGTGTGCGTATACCACTTCCATATTTCTCTAGCGTCATTCCGTAACGCTTCGCTCAATGTGAAAAATTACGCCACTGTAACCATCCCACGCATGCTTCGCATAACATCGATTCCCACGGTACGTGGGATCTGCCGAATTTTTTCTTTGTAGACACAATATTATACGAACTAACAGAAAATAACGCCAAGGAAAGTATAGGGGGTGTTATCTGTAGTATTTCGAATATAAGTGTGTGCAGTATCACCCGCGAAATTGCCCGAAGAGCGTGCTTTAAACCAGCACTCCTACATTTTCCTTCAGTTGGAAAGCTGCCCTTCAGACGCCCACTAAATACTGGCCCATTTCTGTACCCACTCAAGATGCGGAACCCTGATTAAACAACGCGTCGAACACCACTGCGCGGCAGGAGACGGGGTGGGGTCACTCCACGCGCCGCAATTTTAAAGAAAAAAAAGGTCTCAGAGCGTTGGGTTGTGGCGCGCTGCTCAAACACGAAGAAGTAACAACCCTAACAGTTATTTCGCGTTCATTGTGTGTATACATGTGCGTTCTTTTCGAGTATCCCTTATTGTATTTGAGCGGTGCACTACAATAGGGATGGTCGATTAAAAGTTTTAATCGATTAATCGTTAATCGTTAACCGATTTAGCCTTTAATCGATTAATTGCTTTCGGTGGAAAGTTTTGATCGATTAATCGACATTTTTTATGGATGCTTTAAAACCGATATCTCTTTGTTTGAGAGGCATCGTTCGGGCTTGATATGGATTCAAATCTTTTTATCAGACGTGCTGACCAACGAAAATTCCCGCTTTCGAAAGTGTCGACGACGGGCTTCTTGTGTCCACTGTGCGAAAATTCCCACTTTCGCACACTGGACACAAGGGGCCCGTCGTCAGGAGATGGCTGTTGGCTAAATAGCGAGATACTGATAACTCACCTGAAGAGGCGGATTGGTGTCGTCAGGATAGGGTTCTTCAACACTGTCACCTTCGTCGTTACCGCCTTTCTTTAGGAGATGGCTCTTTGGCACGTGAATAGAGTGGGCGAACAGCTGGTGATATCTTAGAGCCTCCGTTGTTGGCTTTAAGAAGTGCTTGCCACATTTATTACACCTTGCAGTCTTCGTTTTCTCACCTTCAGCGAACAACGACCGAACTGCGCTCCTCTTCCGATTGCCCGGCATTATGACATCCCACCAATGTGTAATAATTACACAATATAACACGCAAGCAATGCAAGCCCCACGTATACTCAGGCGACGCTCAACCAGCCTAAGGGAGATGACGTGAAGGCAGTTGCAGCAGCAGCAGTAGACCAGAGCAAAGTGGGCAAGTTCATTTCTGCCTCGATGAGGTGGAGCCGCCTCCGATCCGGGCTTGAAGCATTGGGGAGTGGAGTTCAGGGCGAGTTCATATCTTTCACTATAGGGAACCAGCGCTGGAGTTTCCGCGGTGTGGGCAGTGCCGCCCTGGCGGTCAAAGCGCGCATACTCCAGCCGCTCCCGCAGACGAGAGTGGCGACTGGTTGAGGCGATGCGGGCGCGTATCGTCGAAACAAAACTAAAGGATGCTGGCGCTACTGTTACGCATTTAAGTGCCACAATACGTAGAAATGAGGGAGGACGTATCCTTCTACGCTTCTCCTTCCAAAACATATGAATAGGAACGGATGCGCCGTTGCATCCCGGCAGTCAGGCGAACACACTATGTACGTTCTGCTCTTGCTCTCATTTCTAGTGGTGTCGGGCTGGTTTCTAAACCGAACTGCGCGTGTCTGCAAGATTTATTCGATAGTGAGGGCCACCATTGGAAACCGGGGCCAACGAGCAGAATTGAATCGCTGTTTTGTCGTAAATAAAACATACAGATTATGCAGCATACGGCATATGTAACAACTTTTTCATCTGACCACCACCAAGCTCCTTCTGATGCCACCGCGTGCAGTGAATATGATACGATAGGCAGGTAGTCTACATTATGTACAAACAGTTAAGCAGGAGGAAAGCTGTCTGTCTACGAGATGCGTACGGGGGCACGTTCGCCGAAGCCGCTGAACAGTTATGCGCTTCACTTCACTTCACTTGTGCTACAGACTTCCCTTGTGCTACACTTGTGCTACAGACAGAGTTGTTGTCACGAACGAAGCAGCGGACTGCTCGAAGCTTAGCTTTCTGGAGTCAGCCGATGCGGTAAAGCTTCTTTGTGCATTGGCTGCCGCGGCGAAGTGACATCGGAATTATGCCTCGCTAGAAAATGGTCAAATGTCTGGGATTTTTACTCGCCGTTTAATTTGCCTAACATACTGTCTTAGTTTTTTCGCTTGCCTGTGTCTGCTTAGAATAAAGCTCTTTGATCAACATCGACAACTGCTGGCGCTTTACGTGCCAAACAAAGTATGATCATGAGGCACGCCGTATCTTGTGGGAATCAGGATTAATTTTGACCGCTTCGGGTTCTTTAATGTGCACATAAATCTCAGTGCGCGGGTGTTCTTTGTGTTTCAACCCCATCGAAATGCGGCCACCGTGTCTGAGAATCTATCCCGCGCCTTCGAGCATAACAGCGCCACACCATACATGCTATGCTAGCACGGTGGTTTGCTTGATCAACGTCCGCGTCCATACTGCGGGATGGGCATACATACCACGGCAGAGAAACGTTGACGCAGCTACCCCTTGCCTCTTACTTTTTTTTACTGCAGTAGTGAGCAGCTTGTATTGACGCAGCACGTACTTATCAATGAATGCTTTTGAGCCTGCACTAGATTGACACAAATCCCAGGGCGCAACCAGAAAATGGTGACGATGGAGTCGCCGCCACGCGGCACAGCACTGCCTCTTCGATGCCGTATGACAGACGTAGGCTGCTTTGCAGGACTTCTCGACGTTTTCCAGAGCTTTCCTGAGAAACTAGCCTTCACACAAGGTCATTATTTTTTTTTAAACCTTACAGTAGTATTACTGGCGCAACGGCTGCTCGAGCTGTTCGAGCCAAAATGAAGCACGGGAACGGCGCACGCGTGTGCGCTTACCGCGATACTGTGCGGCCGGTCTTCTGAGCACGAGCGGCATGGCCTCCGAGATTAGCCGGCGGCGCGGAGGCCATGCGAGCGGCTGAGTTATGTCGCAACTCCCCTCCAGGCGCCCTTTTTCGGTGCGCCACCTATCCAGCGCTGGTCACCCATAGGGTATGGCCGCTGCCAGCTCCGGGCTCCTTCTGCTAGCGCAGAAATATGCGCTGTAGTGAAAGCAGTGAAAGAGAGGCGATATGCACGGCATCTGCGTCTCAGGATAGCGCGCCTCGAAGTCATGCGCTGCGGCCAAGGAGGGAGATTGGCAGCGGGAGTGGGGGTGCCATGATCGATTAATCGAATAGCTTTAATCGATTAATTCGCTTAATCGAAAGGCGGAAATCGATGACGATTAATCGATTAATTGTGGACCTTTAATCGAATAATCGATCATCGATTTTACCATCCCTACACTACAAATGTCGAGCTGTGGCCGTTCGCCATCGCCATGTGTATGCTGTTTTCGTCAGTTCTTTGCGCTCGAGCGGCGCGTTGAAAGTATCGAGCTGCTTTCCGTTCTTCGTGTTACATTCCGATTTGTTCATATCACATTCATTGCTCCGCCGTTGCGGCTAAACTGTGACTTTTTGAATGCGCTGCCTTTCTTAGCGAACCTTCGTCACTTTGTGCGTTTCTATGTATCTATCTGTCTGTCCATCTATCTAGTCGCCTACGTGTGGGTGGTCTCGTGATCGTCTCCTTAACTTGGTGTAGGCATGGGAGGGTAAGATGATTTCACGAATATGACTATAGATTCATGACATGCATAACGTGAAAATCCTGTCGCGTACGTCGTGAAACCCTTTCCTATAGGCACGTGTGGCACATACCCTTTTAACAAGGGCCGCGGTGCACGGGTTCGCCACAGGTGTTTGATAGTTTACATCTACGCAGGAACGGCTAGAATTGACATTGGTAATTTAAATGCGGCACCGTTAAGAAAAAAAACCGACTGCGGCAGCGATCCCTGCAGGAATCGAACCCAAGCATTCTGCGTGGCAATCAGGTATTCTACCACATAGCCACGCCAGCTCTATAAACTGGTTTGGAAAAACAGCCTATGCGGCCGTAATGACGGTTCAAAGTCACTTCTGGTTGTGGTGCTGGCTATCTAATTTTAGAAGAAAGCAATAGACACTACATGTGTACTCCTACGATACAGACGTCATATCAGATTAACGTATATGGTTCCAGTCTTGGCTCCGCTTTTATATTATTCTAATAAGCATTAAAGTTTATTCCTAGGACTCAGAAATCTATATTGGAGCACTGCTCAGCCACAAAGGTATACATTAAGGAAAGTTACGTATGGTATTCACATGACTGCACCATAAAGTGCACCTAATTTTTATAACACTGCTGTATGTATTCTAATTTGAGGGCTGACGTTACGTCATACTATAATTTACCCTTTAAACGCCAGTGTTCTCGACGTGGCTAGTAAGCCCAGGATGTGCACACAGCTACTACACTTACAAAAACATGTCGATCCACCTCGTAAAGCTTGGCTCAAAGCAATAAAATACAGCATAGAAGTACTCGCTGACTGCTTCGCATGAAACCGATTCTCACAACGCGTGGGATCCTCCGAATTTTTTTCTTCTGCCTTCTTGGTCAGCGTGAGCTGCGAACACGGAGGTGAGTTACCGAGCTGTGCGGTAGATAGAGCTGTTTGTTCGGTAGATCATCGTACTCATCTTTCTGTTCATCCCGGGCCTTCGCATCCTGTTCGCAATATCATGCGGTTATGCACGCATCCGTGGCATGCGAAAGCAAAGAGTGCAGTATCTTAACAAAAGATATGCGAATAAACGCACACGCATAGCGAACAAAGAAAACCAGAACGACAATACTAATTCCCCGCGATAGATTGGGACCACAAAACTATATAAACAACAGTGTGCAGTAAAAGATCATTACTGGGGCCGCTCTCTTTCGATACAGTTGAAATCCACGGTCACTAATTTTGTTTGGTTTGCGGCGCACCGCTTATACACATGTCGATGCCTTGTTTATTTAAAAAAGTGCCGCACACGCTAATGTGTCGGGTGTAGTGAACCTTTTCGCTAAAGGAATGAGCCACGCAAAGCAGCACAGCATTGCACAAGTCGCGCAGAAGCAACGTGCTGTCGATATCTGGCGAGTCTTTATGACGCGCGTACAAAATCGCAGTGGGAAACACGATGGAGATGTATTGAGGTGCAAGGTTGTCCTAGAAATTTGACAGCACAACTCCTCTGCAAAGAACTCTCTTCTGGAACGCCTACCTCAGATCGGGCGCGCACGCCACTAGAGAACAGCATGTTGGCTTTCTTGAACGGTTGGCCTCTTGCAGCTGTCGTGTTGTGTTCTCGTCGATTTGTGGCGTGAAAGTTAGGTGGGATGATCGTTCGGCGCTGGACGACGAAAGTAACAGCCGTATTTTCTTGGTTCGAAACGTTCGCAAGCGACTGTGGCTCAGGCTCTTCATGGCCTCTCCTTATGGAGGCGCTGGCAGAGGATTGCGCGAGCGGGATCAACAGAAAATGGCACACGCGCCCATTCCTGCCGACGCACCAATCATTATGAATATCTCCTATTATTGTTACATGATAATACATGCACATTTAGTTAGATAAAAGGAGAACTAATAACCATGAATAAAATGTGTGATTCAAATCTGAGATCACCTGTAGATTTAAAATTGTCGCGTTGACATCTAATGTAAAAATATGAGACGACAGACAGAAGCACAATGTACAATTTGTACAAAAAATGTAAAAGGCCTCGGACAGGTTGACTCATGTTTCTATAGGTTCAGCTATCGAAAGTTTGGTTAGCCTAATTGAGGCGCTATAATTCTGTTTCTAAAGCTTTAACTGGACGTTGACATCAAATATATATTTATCTTACCTGAAGCATCTTTTAAGATAAGGCATAGCATGTCAGCGAAGACAACCAGCAGTTTAAATAAAGCATTCGGTTTTAATTCAATATCAGTCTGCTTCGCTGAAAAATAAAGAATACATGGCGAAATGAAAATGGCCATTTCTCCATAAAGAAAATGCCACTGCGAAGCCGAAGAAATTATAGATTTTTTGTGCATTTTCGTTACTTGAGGTATTCCTGAGCTCGCAGAGCAACGTTGATTGGATTAAACACGCTAAATCACTTGACGTGATCTATCTATCTATCTATCTATCTATCTATCTATCTATCTATCTATCTATCTATCTATCTATCTATCTATCTATCTATCTATCTATCTATCTATCTATCTATCTATCTATCTATCTATCTATCTATCTATCTATCTATCTATCTATCTATCTATCTATCTGCCTGCCTGCCTGCCTGCCTGCCTGCCTGCCTGCCTGTCTGGCTATCTGTCTCTCTGTCTGTCTGTCTGTCTGTCTGTGTGTCTGTCTGCTACACATTCTTCAAGAATGGAGTTCACGCTATCTGCGAACGTCATACGTGGTGACGCCTCCGCAGCTAATGCAGCGCCCTCACAGCATCACCGCGATACATGTATAGAGAAAATGGGAAACCAATGCCCTCGTCGAAAGCAGTTAGATAAGGAACAATTCATTTGCGTCATATATAGTACAAAATAGGTTAGTCACCTTAATGTGTTCAACACATAGGACTATAAAAGATTACGCCTGCGTTACCGAGAATGTGTGCGAACGCTTGAAGAAAACTATTGCTATGTAATAAGGGCATGGCCCCTATGAAGGGTACATTTCTTGCCGGAAGTTTGTAGTCGCAAATGATTTACCCATTATGAAAAAGAAATCTGCGATTCGAAAGACATTCAAACCTGTTATTTTAATGAAGGCGAGATTATACACAGTTTAATTGTAAACAATTAGGAGCTCTTCACCTAACGGGAGATTGGGGGAAGCGAAATAAGATGTGTACGTTGTTTTTCTACTATTTTTCATTCTTTGTATCGCATTGCGCTATGCTCCCTCCTCACTTCTTCATTTCGCTATGCTTGGAATTGGACCTCCACCCACGTGCTTAACAGCGCAACACTTCTGTTGCTACAGGCAACAACGACAGACAATGGTGAAACAATAAAATGCAACGCTGAAAGGAAACAACGAAACGTGGTAACGGTAACTGACAGGTGACCTCGAAAAAGGATTAGATTGCCATGTCACAAACGGCTGATCGCCCACAAGACAACGAACGGCAGAATATCTATTTTTGTAAAACGGACCCAGGCAGCGCGCCGGCATTCGACATATCTCGGCCCAACGTCGGCAAATGTCGGCAGCAATATTGGCCCCACGTCGGCAAATCACGCTCGCGCTACTTTCACCCACATCGGTCCGATGTCAGCTAGCCGGCGTTAGGCCGATGTGGGCTTGCCGGCGTTGGGCTGATTTGGGCCAGCGTCGGTCCGAGACGGGTCTGCTGTTATTCAGCCGACGACAGTAAGCCATCATTGAGCCTATGTAAGCTTAGCGATACAGCATTATGTCGGCGCCGCCGACGTCGAGAAGCTCCGGTGTGACCATTTTCCTAGGTTTTTATGGTGCACTAGAAGTGGGGGGTTTATCGTGCGGTAATACGGTAATACAGTGCCGTCGTGGTCTGTACATAGCTAGTTTAGATGGCGACACCAGCGGTAGTTGCTGGATGCGTAGAGTAACTTGATTAGAATGACCAATACACGTGTTATAAAGTAAAACGGCTGCGTGCCGACCATGGTATTTCGGTATTGCGGTAGTTAATGTGTTGTATGTCAGCAGTGCTAAAATAGCCTATTCGTGGCCCAACGGCAATCATCAACTACAATTGGCGCCGTATTCCGCAAATATTTCGAAAATCACAGCGACAGCTCCGCTGGAGTCTTAATGTGCCATTGAGACCCAGCATTCTGTGGAACGGTGCAAGTCCGAGAAGGAAGCCAATATTGGCTCCAACACAACTAATAAGATAAAATGTCGGCTGCACCAACTACGCATGCGTCCGGGCACTGAAGGAGCAATACATCTGCCATGTGATCGCCGCAAATTTATTCACACATAAAAACACACGCCTGCAGTTCCGGAATATATATACCAAAAGGAAATATCTAAACATCTGCAAATACCATAGCAATATCTAAAAAGACCCCACAGCCACTGCATTTCTTAAGAAAGGCGGGAAAATCCACATCGAGAATCCTGATCGAGAATGAGGTCAGGCGAAGAGTTACAATGTATTCATTGTTATTCACGGCACATTCACAATAAATATTTGCCCCGCCACGGTGGTCTAGTGGTTATGGCGCTCGACTGCTGACCCGAATGTCGCAGGAAGGAATACCGGGAACCCTCCACTACGGCGTCTCTCATAATCATATTGTGGTTTGGGGACGTTAAAGCCCAGATAATATTATTATTACACAATAAATATTTGAAGAACTAGAACAGACAAAAATAGCAAAAAGGATTAACGGAGATTATCTTAGCTACCTGCGTTTTGTGGACGATATCGCGCTTGTCATCAGTGATGGTGACGAATAACGAAAAAAAATCACAGCATATCCACGAAGTGAATAATGATGAGTGGGCGAAGCTGCGGAGGTTTATCGGTAAACCGTGAATCTTCCGTGAATTCTGCCCAGTACATCATCACCGACGTGAGATCGGGCGCGTTTATACTAAAGGTTCGATCAGTTATGACAACTTTCAGCTCACTTTAATTTTACATGTACGCTGTGAATTTTCATTGTTTAGAAAACCGTAGCTTTAGAAAACATCCGGCGTCTTTCGTTAAGCAGCTGGCGTCTTTTCGTTTTGCTTTAGAAACATCTGGCGTTCTTTCGTTTTGCTTTTAGAAAACATCTGGCTTCTTTCGTTGGTTTATTTCATCAATCAACGGCGTTTTGAACAAAATTTTTATTGTTTAATCACGCACAGGAGAAATCTCACCAGGCACTATCTTGGCTGCTAATGGGAATGGCTGCTAATGGGAATGAGAGACAGAAGTCGGCTTTTAGCTAACACTTACACTTCTACTTCTACTAACGTTTCCTACTGGAACATGCCAATGGCTGCTAATGGGGAATGAGAGACAGAAGAATTGGGCTTTTAGTTAACGCGCACGCTGCGAATTTTTTATTGTTCAACAACGCACAAGAAAAATCTCCCACCGGCACCACCTTGGAGGTCAAGATCTTGTAGTAGCGTTACGACTGGTTACGCACTACTACGAGGGACGAACGGGTGCCGCCTTGAGGAGCTTCGCCCCTAAAATACTCGAGATGTAAGCGAAAAAAGCGTAAAATTACGATTAAACGTGGACCCGAAGAAAACAAACATCATGTCAGGCGGCGAAAAAGCGAGATTAAGATTGAAACCATTCTAGAAGAGCATGTATACACGTGGGCTAATTATTAGCAGAGGAGACCCCCACCCACTCGATGTTTATTAAGTTGCCCGAAAACATAGTTGGGCTGGTTCACAAGTGTTAGGTATTCGCAACATATGACTGGCAAATAAGTTACCGCTATCCTTTAAGCGGAAATTACATTTTTTTTTTCAGTGATATCTTACGGGCCAGAAACAATAATAAAATACTGGACGCGGCGTCAAAAAAATTCCGAGTGGTGCCGCAAGATCCCATGAGCTCTACATCTAAACAAGAAAGATACGCACGTACGCACTGCTAATCTCAAGGTAAGATTGTAACGGAAACTAAAGCCGCGTTCAGACTGCAGTCGCATCTGTCGTAAGTGTCGTATCGCGTAACTGTTGTTTTTTGCGACGTTTTTTGCGACGGGCCAATCACCGCTCTGAAGGCAACTGCGTTTCTCATTTTCCAACATGGCGCCTGTTAGCAAGCAGATGCTAGCGGAATTCGAGGCTCTTCAAGCTCAAAATGATCTTATCATCGTCTATGAGCTTAACAGACGCAGACGGCGACGTCGTAGAACAATGTGGGTTCGTGAAATATTCCTCAGTAGGGCATTTGACGGAGATTTCCACAATCTTTTCGCGAGGCTGAGGAGTGGTGATACGGCGTTGTTCTACAATTTCGTGCGGATGTCACCACAGCAGTTCGACTTCCTCGAAAGCCTTGTCCGACCACTTATTCAAGTTCAAGAGACGCCACTGCGAGAATCTCTGTCATCAGCTGAGCTTCTGGCTATTGCGCTGAGGTAAGCTTATTATCTGGAGGTTTCTGTCATTTTTGTCGGCTTGTAATTGCGGACGCGAATGCAGGTGAGCGGCTGCCATAACTGTGTATTTGTGCGGAGGGTCGTTTCTTAAATATTTTTTTGGCGGCGGTAAAGTTGCTGTCCGATGCGTACTGACATTTCCGTCTTATAGTCACTGCGGTGACTTATAGTCGCGCGCTGTGAAGCTCGAGTGAAGAGTTCATTTGGACTATAACATGCGAAACGCTGTTGCGATATTCGCGCTGCTTTTCTGACTTTCTTGAAAACATGGTGCGACCATACATCGACGTGCAAAGAACCCACTTGCGACCCTGCTTGTCGTCAGCGGAGCGCTTGGCAATCACTCTGATGTAAGACGTGCTCTCAATTTTTATTGTAATTACCACCACCTAGCGCTGAAATGGCAACAGCCTGCGCTAGGCTTGCACGTTGAATGGGTTGCTGGGAAGCGATGCATTCTTTTCGTAGCAATACTCCAAAAGAAGTACATTACAAGCATACTTAAACGAAAGCCGTGATTTACAAATGACAAACTTTATCCAATTATGTGCACTCCTTTTACTTTATTCATGTATTGTAATACAAAAGTCGTTTACGAAAGCCTGCAAGGCTTTCGTAAACGTAAAAGTAACTTTGCCTATGGCACTGGTACGGACCGGCTGATGCAGTCTGGGGAACACGCCTGTCGTTCCTGATAGTTCTAGGACCCCAGTGTAATTAATAATTAGTGTAAAGCTTAACATAGGAAGGAGCAATATTTAGCCGATTATAAGGGTTATACGGTGTGCTCAATTACGGCACCATAGTGAACATTGAAGGCAATTTGAACGTCAATTGTCTGAAAATATTGTGCGACGCTAATCTGCTTTGTAATAACCCTTTACGTCTTTTTTAGATACCTGGCCAGCGGGAACAGCTACCAGTCGTTGTCCTACAGTTTCAGGGTCGGAAAGTCTACGGTGTCAGGCCTGGTGCCCAAAGTCTGTAAAGCGATATGGAAAGTCCTGCAGCCAAGAGTGTTTCCAGTACTCACCCACGAGCACTTCGTTGCCGTTGCTGAAGAGTTTTCGCGACGATGGAACTTTCCAAACTGCGTCGGCGCTATAGACGGAAAGCACATTCATCTCAATGCACCACCGAACTCTGGAAGCTTGTACTTTAACTACAAGCAAGGTTTCAGTGTGAACTTGATGGCCTCATGTGACGCGGGCTACAAACTTACTTCAGTCTACATTGGGTGCTACGGGCGCGAGAGCGACGGGGGTGTTTTTGCAAAATCGAATTTGGGTAAGCTTGTCGACAATGAGGGCAACTTCCCTGCTCCAGCAGATCTTCCATTTGGTGGTCCAGAGCTTCCATATGTATTTGTTGCCGACGACGCGTTTCCCCTCAAGCCAAACTTAATGAAGCCGTACGCTGGCATGCATGCAGCAGGCACACCAAAAAGAGTTTACAATTACAGGCTTTCTAGAGCACGTCGATGCATTGAGAACACATTTGGAATTATGTGTGCCCGTTGGAGAGTCCTGAGAAATAGAATGAGCCTTCTGCCGGATAATGCAGTTGCAGTTGTGTCTGCTTGCTGCTGTCTTCACAATTACCTCATGCAAGAAGGGAGGCATGCTGGCAGTTATTGTCCATGGAACTTTGCAGACACCATTGACAGCTCAGGAGGAATGGTGGCTGGTGATTGGAGAAATAGTGTTGAGGGATTACCTCAAGTTGTTCGGCAGGGATCAAATATGCATTCCAGAAGAGCAGCAGATGTGCGGGATAGCTATGCCAGTTATTTCCATGGGCCTGGCGCTGTCGCATGGCAGTGGAAGTGAAATTTCTGTCGTATTCAAACAGTCAGTTTTTTTTCATTAGCAATGCGAACTGAGAAGTTGCGGTTGATGCAATGTTTTGACTTTCCCAAGAAAGGAGGAATAAATCTCTTTCCAAGACTTTATTGCACATATTTGTCTTGCAAAACCAATAACAGGCCTTGTTTTACCTGCCACACTGAGTACACTTGCAACACCTAGGAGATCATCATTGATGCCGTAGGCCATGAAGCTCAGGGCATATTATTTGTGCATACAAACCTTTAAAACACCACTAAAAAGCGAGGTGTCTGCCTCATCGAGTACACCAGGTGTAATATCCGCAGCATAGTTGACATTGTAATAATGTAATACAAGACTTTGTAAAGGGTACATCTGGTAAAATATCACACAGCATGGCTGACGCTGTAATATAATAATGTCATACAAGCGTTTGGAACGAATACATCTGGTAAAATATCACTCATCATGGTTGACGCAATAATATGATAATGTAATACAACACTTTGTATTGAGTACATCTGGCAAAATATCGCACAGCATGGCTGACGCTGCAATATAATAGTCTAATACAACACTTTGTATCGAGTACATCTGGTAAAATATCACAAAGCGTGGCTGACGCTGTAATATAATAATGCAATACAACACTTTTGCTGGACCTACTTCTGGTTTGTTTCTGCTGCGGCGTGATGCAGTAACGCCGTACGTAGTCCTGTAGTACCAAGGCATTGCAACATTTGTACACTTGTTCCGGCTTGCTCGGTCACCCCGCCTAATCGTTTTCAGCAGCCTCGCCAGCTTATGCATTATTATTATTTATTTATTTGTATATACCCTCAGGGCTTACAAGAAGCATTATAGAGGGGAGGGGCTAAGGTACATCGATACATGCAAAAAATATGTATAATACAACGAATATAAAGCAAAAAACAATATTGTAACGGAAGAAAATATAAGAGTGTAGGTAAAAGAGCACAAATGGTAACAAAAGAAATTATATTTGTACATCAGTGAACGAAAATACGACGCAAGATAAAAAAACAGTGATAAACAGAGAAGGGCAGCGGATACTAAAACACAAGAATCGAATTATGTACTTTAGTGCATAAATATAGATACAAAAAGTAATGATACAGGAAGAGGAACGAAAACATACCGGGTTACAAGAATGACAAAAAAAAATGAATACAAAGTAACAAAGCAGAACACAATTCAATATTGACTAACAAAAAAAAAAAGACGTAGTATAAAAAGGTAAGTGCAATCAAACAATAAATCGCAAATGCAGTAGTGAAGCAACTTGGTGCAGGCTTATAAAGCGTTTGTTAGTGCTTTCCTGAAACGATCTGTGTCTCTGATAGCGACAAGTGACGCAGGCAGGCGATTCCACTCGTGACATGTTTTCGGCAAGAATGAATATGAGTAGGTGACTGTGCGCTGTGAAGGTACATGAACTTTGCAAGGATGATCGACACGTGGGGAGATGTAAGATGCTGGTGTAATGTATCTGGACTTGAGCTCATGGTTATGATAGTAGATCTTGTGAAAGAGGGAAAGACGAGCTAACTTCCTACGAGATTAACCTTGCATTGAGCAGCACCTGCATCCTGTGGCAAGCATTTGGTCTGACGAGTGCTCCACTGCCACCACTCCCAGTTAACAAATGATACAACATGAAAACGTTTTAGTGGGACAGATATTTTTACAGCAAGTCACATATACATTTAGGAGACTGACCATCATGAATTGATGAAGAGAACAGCTCATTAAGTACCAAATTATGCAACAGCTCGAGTGATATGAAAATGCTTGGGCCTTCCCAACACATTTTACTGGTTGTTCAGAGTATAATGCCTAAAACCTTTATTTACAAGAGAAATTAATGTTCAAAACTGGTATATCACTGCCTGTGTGCCTATCTTTAGTGAACACGAAAAAAAAAAGTAAGTGCGAATTCATCCCACATGTTCTGCAACAGGGCCAAAGCAGACCACGTAGGCAGTCTGCTTGTTGCAGACCATGTAAGCTTACAGGCGCTTTTACTCGGTAGTTGATGGAAATGCAGCCTCAACCAGCATAGCATGCATTTTTAATTTTAAATGCGCTTTGTCTTTTTCATTTATCTTAGCGAACAGTGGCTTGAGACCCAGAAGAAATGCTTCATCCCCATCGTCAGCTGAAGAAGTCAGGTGCTGCATGTGTTTGCGATTATCCATGAGAGTTTTGACCATCAACTCATCGAGCTCACTCTGCTTATTTCTTTTAGCAGGGCCTCGCTTTGCTTGTTCATGAGGATACGTTCGATCATCGCATGGATGCGCTGTCTGTGTCTTGTTAGAAGGGCAAGCAGGGGTTTCAGCTGTTTCATTAGGGACATCATCATTGGGGCTTTCTACACCGACAAAAAATGTGTCACAGATGTCTTGAACTGTCGTGCATGTGTTGTCAGGATCTGATGAGCACGACAAAAGAGCAGGCTGTACAGGGACCGGGCGTGCAGCTGCTTCCATACTAGACACCGTCCTAAATGAAGAAAGTGAGACACACTTTATTAGAAATAGTTGATGTCCCCACGTGGTGAAAAAATTTACATTCCATCAGTTAATGTAATTTCGGAGATATGTGTCCACATACATAACTTGACATTACACAATTTGATCTTTGTGTACTGTGCAGCAGCGACATCGGAATGCCAAAGCAAGTAAACACAATCTCTGCAATGCTTTCACATTAAAGAATCCAAACCATTTAATGCCAGAAGAGTGCATGTTAACTGCTTCAAAGTGATACGCAGCATCAAAACGATTATAAAAATAACACGTAATGTTTGTTCATTGCTGAATAGTAAAAATTCTCAACACACCTACAGCTGGCAAAATTTGTAACTACAGATTCAATAAATCTAGCCTATCATTTTACAGCCTACTAAGTGAATTTTAGTAAATAGTATCGTTCCTAAATGAGTGATATGTCACAAAGTAAATGGCACAAGTGACAGACTAGGTGCAGCATAGGTCGGCAAAAAATGTGGAGCTCCCTCAGACTCACTCACCAAACATATCTTGCCTTTAAGGCTCACTCGGACACGGACACACCAAAAAATAATTCACTCGGACACAAAGAGACTCGGACTCATGACTCAATCTGAGTCTCAGTGAGTGGACTCATGAGTCCGTTATCCTATGATTACCTTTCTGCACCACAGTGTCAATGCTCTTTAACAACATCTTGCATAATCGGTGCTCAACTTAGCTCATTTTGATCTCGTACCTTCAAGTACGAGTTATCAGAGTTAGAACTTCAGTAAGGACATTTTTATTGAAAGAGATGATTACACGAGCTATTTTTATCAAAAATTTCCCGTGAAAGCATTTGCAGGGAGGCCTAGGCACCTCCTCCCTCTCTCCCTGCGTAACTCATGCCTCTGATCAATAACCATTGAGCTGACGTTTGAACGATAGCGCGTGGATGTGTGAGCAGACGTAAGTACAAATGTGAGCCGACATAAGACTGATAGTAATGCTGAGGTTGAGGTGATAGGACCAAAGGTCGTCAAAAAATGTGGAGCTCACTCAGACTGACTCATGAAATATATTTTGCCCTTAGGGCTCACTCGGACTCAGGCTCACCAATATTTTCTTCAACCGGACTCACTCGGACTCAGACTCAATATAATTTTTCTCAACCGCACTCACTCGGACTCAGACTCACAAAAACATTATTCACCCGGACTCACTAAGACTCAGACTCACGTCTCAATATCAGTCTGCGTGAGCCTACTCAAGAGTGAGTTTGCCGACCTCTGGGTTGCAGATCCCTCGTGCACAATCAGAGCCCAGTACAAAACATTCTAGTAGCAGTCCATAAGCAATATCAGTCATAATTTGACAAAAGCATGCACGGGAGGAAACGTACACGTTGAAACAAGAGAGAATAAATACATCTCACGCTCTGCTTTGAATGGCATCCCCCAAGAACATCAGGTGCGGCATCAGGACCCACTGCTTTCCAACTACTTCTGCTCCGCTTCCGACTTGCTCCGGATTTTTCTTTGCCGCAGAAACTTTTGCCTCAGGTATGTCCATCGATGTTGGATCTCCGCGACTGTGTATAGAAACGCAGCGAACAAAGGATTATATTCACCAACAAACAAATGCAAAACCTACATGAAAGTACTGCATATGTTTCACGCCCTCTTTAGGCTGTCTATATGTATCAGTACCATAAACCAGAGAGCATGTATGAAATAATCACTCGGGTTCGATGCTGCACGAGACACAGTATTCTGTCTTTACGAGTCGAACAGTTAACTATAGGCGGATGTCTCATATGCCATAAACTGTTCCACAGTAACCGAAATGCCGGCGCGCATTATAGTATGAGTGCACCGAATATATCATCCGAACGCTGTTAACACTCAGTCGAAATTCTTTTCATGACACTCCATTTCCACGTTTTTACGTTTGCATTACGTGGCACTCACATCTTGTAGCACGCAGGTGTACCGACGATCGCCCGAACGTCGCCTGTCTTCACCCACTATCTCGTATTTAGCGAACGATACAGTATCAAAACGTTTCGGCGTCAAACACACATTTTTACGTGAAGTCACGTTTGCTGCTGAAGCCTACGTTTCATGTTCCCGTTGCTAATATAAACTGTCTCGCAAAACACGCGCGCAATCACGCTCACGCGAGCACCACCCCGACATAAACTGTAAATGACGAAAAAACTTACCGTCACGCTTGAGAACGCCAGATATTTCAAGCCAGGCGTCATACCGCAGTTGACTGTCACGATACGCCTTGAGGCGTTGGTCATACAGAACAGGTCTCTGGCGCACTTCCTCGATAAGAAGCTCGTCTGCAGAGATGCTCGCCATGTCCACGCCAATTACACAGCACTGGCAGGATGGACAAGAGCGCAGACGTCGTAGCTTGAACACAAAAGGCGCACACACCGCAATCAACACTGCGCACACACGTGGAAACCGTACGAGGGTGCTTCATACGAGCGCCGTCGCAGCTCGAACACGAAACGCGGACACACCACCATTGAGCACAATCTTCCGAGCAAAAGTGAAGGCACATTAGCGCCGTGGCACGTTCAAAACAACTGCACACACGCCACCAACGCGCAGGGAGTCCACGGCGGCGGCCGTTGCTTCTCCCTGGGATGCCGGACGTTGCATCACCGGAAAAGGACAACCGAAACCGTGGCGCTCATTGGCCGCGTCGTAACTGCCGTAGCCGTACGAGGCGTAAAAGTAGCGGGCCTTTCAACAATACGTTCGGTAAGTAAAGAATGT